>NW_027466218.1:962500-1042500 GCF_046127955.1 Nelusetta ayraudi
GAACTCAAGAAATATGCCTTTTCTTATCGAACTGAAATCTCAGAGCTTTAGACGTCTTTCAGGAAGCTGGAGACTTTGCCTCAGGTTCAGGTTCAGGTTCGGCTGAAGTGGCTTCTCCCAAAAATCAGGACACTAGTTTGTACTGTTGCAGTACTCGAGATTGGTCTCGGTCTTGAGACCGCTTTTCAAGGGTCTCAGTCTCGTCTCGGCTTCCAGTTTTTGGCAGGAGATGACATTAGCTTGTCAGTAGCTAGCCGCTAACTGAAACATGTTGTCTGCTCAGTCATTCTTGTTTGTTGTTGGTTGTTCAATGGGAAAGTGCCATCTTTGCTAGCCCCTTCAGCAGCTGCAGAAGTTTGTTCATTTATAACTTCTATTAGCTTCTTCCTTCAAGTCTTTCACAGCAAACTCTTGCTTTCTGTACCTTCCGGCCTCTTTACCCATAAAGGAAGCTGATTGGTTTGGGTTTAGATGAGACAGAATCCAGAGCTGGAGCCAGAGCGACCTGGCTGCATCATTCCACAGGCGTGGCTTATCTTGGCTGGAAAAGTTGAAGAAAGTTGTGTGTTGATTTTGGGGGTGGTCCAGTTGATCTTTACTTTCTCATTACGCTTGTTTAAATATAAATTACGTAAACAAATTTCAAGAGGTTATTCTTCTGCTTTAGTAAATCAACTTTTTTTGGGACACAGATGCATTCAGAAGTTGTTGGGTTTTTTTTTTTGTACATCCGTTGGCAGCAGCCTGTCGAGGTCAGCCGAGCCGACTGCTTGTAACATACGTTTCCTCCTGGGACCTGCATGGTGTACGCAGGGTGATGACTTGTATTACGGCTGCACTTATTGCTAACTGTATTGCCTCAAGCCGGGACATGCTGGTTGAAAACACTGAACGTTGCCCTTGATAAAAATGGCCGCGGGGAGCATTTCAAACTTTTTAAGAGCACTCGGAGAGAGAACATGTCCAGTTGTGGGAGTTGTGTGGGGGCCTTTTTTGGCCTTGGGCTTAAGATGCCAATGATTAGAATTGGCTGAGGTGAATCTGTCAAGCAAACATTTGCAGTAAGCGGCGCACTTGCTCCCTCTAGGTTGGAAAAAAAAAAGTGGCTTGGCTCCAAAGACATTTATTTTCCCAAGTCTTCGTCTTCTAGGACGACAGCGAAGAGATGGAGCTGCAAACCTCTTGGATCTGCAATTTTACCATTTGTCCTTGTTTCTGTTGTTTTTGCTTGGAAGGTCTCCACCTGTTGCACGGCTGCCCACTGTTGCTGATGGCTCTTCCGTGGGTCAACTTGTTTGAAGGGTGTCAAAGATCAGTTTGACCGTGTAGCTATGCAGCACAGTGAAGCAGCGGTCAGCACTGCCAACTCACAGCGAGAAGGTTGCGGGTTCCATTCCCACCCAGGTGCTTGCTGTGAAGAATTTCCATGTCCTCTCTGTGTCTTTATGGATTTTGGCTGGCGTAGTTTAGACTGTGTGTGTAGATTGTAGTTTGTTTCTCAGCGCCTATCTGGGTTTGACCCGCCTCCACCTCCAGTCACCCAGAGTGACACAAAATAGATGGATGGCAGGTACTGAGAGGCTAAAGAGGGAGGACCAGGACAATTCCCAAGGGCTTTTTTTTGGACCAGTCATCAATTATGGCACTGGTTCTCAATTCCTGCAGCTTTGTCGAATTTGGCTACTGCTGCTTTGAGCACAGTCTAACCCAACCCATGCCTTAGCCATAACCTAACCTGCACCATAGCTGACCCCCTAAACCTGACCCTAACCTCAACCATAACACCAGCCTTACAAAAATGACAATTAATCTCAGAAAATAGCACTTTTCAATAGCTAAACAAGCAACTCTTCTTTCTTTAGGGACGCCCGAAGGTTCTAATTACATGATTCTAAAAAATAATAAGTCTTGATCTAAAGTGGGCCGGTCGGCTTTATCGTTCGATCCAGTGAAACAGTATTTATTATTTGTTTTATTGAACTACATGCCGTGAGGAAAAGAATCTGCAAGCACAACGATGAACATATCAGCAACATACAGACCTTCATTTGTTCAAGGTCTCAGCAGCAACACGTATGGAACCAGCAGGTGACTCACAGAAACATTAGCCTTTGCCTCAAGTCCCGTTTCTGACCGTCTCACAGCTGCACAGCCAATCTTCCCACTGCCTCGGCTTTAATACGCTCCATCATTGGTCCCGCAGGTGGTCAGTGTACATACGAGCCTTAATTGCTTCCTATTTTTACGACAGGTATCTCCCCCCCCCCCCCCACCCCGCCCCCCCTCTCTCTATTAGACACTAATCAGTTTGTCATCTGTGATGAAACTGTGCACAGGCAGCAGTAATTGCACTGACTCATCCTGCAGGAGGACGTCTGCCCTTAATGATGATAAATTTTCTTCCTCACCGCAGAAATGATGAAATTCAGTTAGGTGGCCGTCCTCCTAAGAGGTGAGTGGATTCTGAATCCAGATTCTTACTGCAAATATTTGGCGCCAGCTGAAGTGAGGCTGGCAGCGCGCCAATATTTGAACAGTGGGAGCCGGCAGGCATTCGATTGACTTATTTATATATTTATGTAACGGTATAGAATTTGAACATGCACGCTACTGTGGAGGTCCAGAATATGAGACCACAAACCTGCTGTTTGCAGCGACAATTCTTCTGCGGACACTCTCACGGATACTTGTGAGATGAACATGTGACTTCAGTCAAAAAGATTAAACAAAAAAAGTCTTCAGCTGGCTGTGCAGTTTTGAATTGTCTTCAACATTGATGATAAAAGGGCAAAAAAAGAGAGAAAAGAACAGGGGGTCAGTTTGAGCAGACGGTTTGAGTTGCTGTTAAATTATGCAACACCCGGCCGCCGACGCTTCCTGCTCCGCTGCTTCTCATTGGCTGCCGCCCCACTGCTATCCATTCCGGAGGCAGCCTGACACAAGATCGAGAATATCAAACATGTCTGATATTTACAGTCTGAGATCGAACTCAACGCCGACCCAATCAGAGGCGGTAAAGTCGTTGTTTCTTGGCGACGCCCAGGCTTTAAGCTGTACAGTGTGTGGGGCCACGATTTAATATCCAAAATCTCAAAATATACTGCTATATACAAGAACAATGCATTTACCATCTTTCTGTGGATTTTTCTTATGGATATTAATCCACACCCTCACAATACCAGCACTTCTTTCTCGGCTATTAAAGATATAACGCAGATCCAGCCCGATCATAACAGCTGGAATATAAAGGAAATTCTGCCAGTGAAACCCTGACCAGCTTCATCCTCCACGCGTGATCATTTACTCTCTACCAGACACGTCCTGTGCCGCCTCTCCAACCAGGAAGTTGCCACAACGCAGCCACCACTTCTTGCCACAGGTGGCGTTGTTCAGTCTTTAAATAACTGTCCCTCCCCGTCGCCCCGTCTCCTCCTCAAGAAAGGGGGAAAAAAATGTTCCGAGCCAGGCTGCGCACCGTTGCTCGGCTGGCTGAGTCCGGGACAGCTGCAGGTAAAGGGGCCATTCGCTGCTCAGCCAGCGGTGGAGATGGATGAAGCCGCTGAACTGAGGCCGGCCATCCTCCCCCTGTATCTGCACACGTCACCTCCCTCCCGTTTAATGGCTTCCTGTTTGAAAGACGACTTTGAGAAAAGATGAGAAAATGTTCTTTTTTTTCCTCCTCTGCCACCTTTGTGCAGGCCCAGTGTGCGTTCGCAGGTGAGCGAATGGCCCTGAGTCATCAGTCACAAGTGGGCAGGAGCCAGGGCCCGACCATAAAGTAGATTATGTAACCTCAGCGCTGTTGAATATGTAATAAACACAGAGGGACATCTTCTGACCTCCTTTGAAGGAAAGCTGTTTTTTTTTTTTAAACGGTTATAAAAAAAAAGTTTAGCGTTCACAGAGCACCACAGTTCCCGTGACGATTCATCTCTGCTGCTTGTGATCTCCGCAACTTTCAATTTGAGATCAAATAAACTAAAATAAACTCCAGGCATCAGTCGGCTATTAAACTAATGTGGATTTGGGGACCAGGTTGGGACGTGAAAGAAGCCCGTGTTACTCCTGTGATATTGACCAAAACCACGAGAAGCTCTTCTCCACTTAGGATTACTATGGTAAATGAAGTTATTGCAAATCTTGTTAGTGGCTAAACGTTACTTCAAGGTTCCTGCAACCGTTTCGGGGAACAGAATCTACACTGCATCTGTGACCCTCAGGGTGCTGATTATACTGCCTCATTATGAAATTAGTAGACAAACACTGCAGCTCTGTCGGCAGCGAACGGGGCGCCGGTTCAAGCGAAGAGGCACTCTGCGGCTTTTCCCACGTGGGAATGAGTCTGAAGTCCATGACAGCTGCTTGGGGATCATTAGTGCGGCCTTTGATGGCAGAAACGCCGCTTTGTTTCAGTGCACGTCGTAAAATGTTTAATCAGCCGAAGGTGGCAAGTGTGCACAGCGCAGAACAACGCACATTTTGAAGTGAGGCCTCGCCGGCCTGATCCGCCCTGCAGACTGTTTGCTGTGAGTCGTTGGTTGCTACTGCTTCCAGTGGAGAAATCACTCCTGCTTCTGTGCTTTATTGGACGGACGAGACAGACGATGGCTCGAGGTCCAGAGGGGAAAAAAAGTTTAACGCTAGAGTTTGAATTCTTCACCTTTGTAATTTAAACATTTCACCTTCCAGTCATTCAAAACATGCCTGATTCAGTGGAGGCAATTGTGCAAATGCTCCTCTCAGATAAACTCTGCTGACTTATGAGACGAGAACAGTATCATCAGCAAGTCGGTCGGGGGCGGGGGGAAGGTTTTTTTTTTTTCTTCTTTCTTTTCTTTTCTTTTCTTTTTTTTTTATGCAGCTGCATTCATTTTTCACCCAGAGGCCTCTGGGGCCCGAGCCGTGCTGTTTCTCACTACATGGGATCTTGTGTCCTCCCCACCTTCTCAATAATTCAATGGAAAGAGGAGACGTCAGCTCCGCTATAATTACTGCGCGAGGCTGACAAGCTCCTCTGTCAAGGGCAAGGCGGTGCCGGGCTTTGCGTTAACCGAGCGTTGGAGGCTGCGGCTGACGAGAGGTGACGAAACGACGGGCAACGCCCTGGGGGGGGAAAGTGGCAAAACACGACGATAGCTTTCCTTTAAAATCTGATCGTTAATCGTGCTTTTTTTTTTGAAGACTGATCTGTGCTCGGAGGCGGCTCTAAAACTGCAGCATTAGACTCATTAGAGGTACAGGTGCAGCGGTGTAGAGATTAACTTGTTAATGGAGCAGTTTTAAGAAATTGGGAGAAGCAAAAACGATCCATTGTAGTTTGCTTGGCAGGAGAAACTTGGGACCTCCTGATTTTCATCCCTGGGCTCCGGCTGAGACGACACAGCCCCCGTGAACACCGGCCAGAGTCTCCAAACTTCCTGCTCAGGCAAACCCTGGGCAGCGCCACAATATGACTGAAACACTTAGTGTCAGCGAGACCTAAAACCTGGCGTGGGAGAAACGTCCTGGCACGAGGCCGCGGCCGGTTTGAGACGAGCTCGAGGAAGTAGGCACTCATTAGAGTGAGACGGTGTGACACACTTCCTCCCCAGAGTCCCCTGGAAAAGGGCAGGAGCAGTACGGGTGTTTCGTGGTGTGTGTGTGTGTGTGTGCGCGCGCTGTGATGTGAAAAGCCGAGCTGATCCAGCTGATCTCATCTGTCTGGAACTAAACATAATTATCTCATGATTCAGGGGATAATCGCGGATTTCATGACCAAAATTAAACATCTCGGAAACAAATATGTTCCTTAATGGCATTTTCAGACCTTTATTTTGTCGCTGCGCATACCAGCAGAGCCGCTTTGCACGGCAAATTATCCAGAATACCTCCATACGTCTGCAGGAAAAGGCATATTTAGCCCCCTGTTCACAGCTTCCTGCTAAAACTGAGGCTTCGTGCAGGCACATTCCTGCATTTTTGGAAGGTGAGAAAAAAGGGGCGGAGCCAACACCCGGCTGGGGGTGATATTGGTGCATTTGTCATACCACAAAGGGCACAGAATAGCTTTCTCCTATGTTAGGCACTGTCCAATTTAAAGTAAAGACTTGTCAGTGCAACAAACTACAGTTTACGTTGAGAGAAGCATGAATTGAAAAAAACAAACAAATCATTTTCCCTCTGAAAAGAAAGAAAATATCGCCTCAAAACATCATTTCTGTCCACGGTTATGACGCGATTTTTAACTTCTCAGGAAAAATTAAAATAGTATTTGCTGGCTTGAGATGTTAAAAGTCAGACAGGACCTCGGCACAAACGTCTTGACTTTTCCCATCACACTCTCTCTCTTTCAGGCCCAGGCAGTGCAAAAAAAAAAAAGGAACAAGGGTCAGTAAGGGGAGGAAAAAGCTGGGACAGAGGTTCCAGTAATTTTTGACTATAATGAGATGTGTCAGGCTTAATGAGAAGACTGGTGTTTCCTGGTACCCTACCCCAAGGCGGGTACATTAGAGGCCAGTGAAGAAAGGCCACATTGGCTGTTTGAGTGCAGCAGACAAAGCGGCAGTAGCTCGTTAGGTCCTGATGGCCTCGCCTAGATTTTAATTAGGATCAGACTCTGAAACATTGTCCTGCACTGATTCGTCCTGCAGCACCTTCCTACGAGCTCCACGCGAACTGGGAGGAAAAAAAAAAAGGGGGGGGGGGGAGCAGTTTATTTTATTGTTTTGATTTTCTGGTACCATCAGGCGCGAACATACCAAACTCAAAGCCCTTGTGTTGCTCAGCTGCATGTCCATGAGACCTGCTCTGGTCCCAGAGAAGGTCTCGTGGACACCCTTTGTGTGCCCTCGACCTGCTGCGTTCATCAAATCTCATCCTGCTGAAGGCCAATACCCAGGCGTTCCTCTCTCGCACCCAGATGTTAACCAACTGGCCAGTGGTGGCGCTAAGCTGACATAAAGTGTTGCAGCGGGTGACACGCGACAGTCTCCTTGAAAGTCCTGACCTTGGATGAAATTCAGTTAGATGCGGCTGTCATTTTTTTCTTCTTCTTCTGTCCTAATTTTTTTTTTTTTTTTTTTTGCCTTCAGTGTGTTGCAGCAAGTATTGCAATGTTGTGTCACAGAGGACTGCTGGTGCAGAATGCATTGAGGTTGCAGCAGTGACGTACATTCTTGAGCCTCTGCCACGAACTGGTACTATTTTTGCACAGGGTGGAAGTAATGGGGACACCAGAGGGACGGAGCATGTTTGATGTTTTGTGGAAATAAAGCCAGAGAGGCCAGACTGAGACGGTTCGGACGTGTCCAAGGGATTGATACGTTGGAAGTGGCAGACAGGAAGAAGAGCAAAGATGAGATTCAAGAAGAAAAAAGGAACTCAGGTGGGAAGTGATCGAACAGCTTTCTCGCAGAAGATGAGGAGGACCTGGAAAGCTTCTAAAGAATTTCAAACACCAGCTTTTGTCTGCAAGTTCATGATCCTGAGGATCCTCTGCTGGCTTCTTCACACTGTTTCCACAAGGTCAGAGCCAGCTCTGCGGCCTCGCTGCCACGCTCTCATTCAGGAATACTGACCTGTCATCCGCTGTGATCGCTGGCGCTTTTGTTTTGGATTTTTTTTTTCCCTCTAAAAGACAAAAGCAGCCCAGAGGAGCAACAGGGAGCAGCTGAGGATCTCCAGCCAAGGCAGGTGATTCACATCTAATGGACGTTAATGCGGCGGACACCACTGAGGCTATCCCCACAGGTGTACACTTTACAGTTAATTGATAGTTGAGGGCCATGAAAAGATGCACATTAAATCATGGCCAATGAGCCTTCGGTTAAGGTTGCGTGCATTCTGAAGAACGGGTCTCTGGAGCCTCTTAAAGGTTTCCCACCACGGAGAGGGTGGGTGGGGGGGGGGGGGGGGAAATGTGCTCGGATGAATAATTAAGCAGCAAACGTCCTTAACTCACATCGCCCGCCTCAAAACTGCTACTGTTTCCGAGGCGGAGCGTACGCACGGTGTTAACATTCATAGACGTCCCGCCTCCACCTACCGCTTCCCTCTAACGGCTTCCTTGATGTCTGTGCGATCATGGCTCGCCAAACAGGCCCAACGTGTTGACGCGCAGTCAGCGTGGTTGCTCTGTCACACTTTGGCATTAGCAATCTCCATAAACAAATGCCGACTTGTGCGCTCGGTGCTGTCTCAGACGCACCCCGAGGCAAATTGTGGATTCGTTTGAATCATCGGCATGCGTTTTATTATCTGCCTGTGTTTGCTACATCAACCTTTTCTTAGAGGTCAATAAAAAAAAAAAAAAAGACACGTGCGACTCCGAATGACTCATTTTGTTTCACGGAAATTGAAGCAAATCAAGATGTTCTAAATGGAATTCCACAAAATTTTACAGTTAGGGGCTAAAAGGTGGCAACCAACTTGACTCCACCAGAGAAACAAAGACTCATTGTCTACAACCCAGTGCCCTACTTTTTGCATGCAGTAAGTAAACGGACTAAACACTGAAGATACAGTTGTGTGTGTGTGTGTGTGTGTGTGTTTTACTGTCGTGCTAAACCAGCCTCCAAGGGGTTAAACGGCACAAAGTCTCACACAGACGAAGATCAACAGGACTCTGCGGTATTATTAAAAGGTATTTCGCCAAACACTTCAAACACGTCGCCGCCGCCGCCGTCTAAAAGCTCCAAGGAAGGAAACCAACACATTTGAAATGTTTTTTTTCTGAAAGTGTGCTCACGCTCCGCCGGGCCTTTCCGTCCTGATCTGTGTGCACAGATGGCGCCGTTCCACAAACAGTAGCGGTTCCCGAGCACTGAAATGGGATTGGAGCGACTATACAAACAGATCAGACGGGTTTAACCAGATGATATCCTGTAACTGTGCTAGCCACCCTGTTGTTAGCCAATTAATGGCTCATTAGCTGTTTAGCTGTGGAGTCTCGGGTTACAAGGCCGCCGAACCTGCATCTCTCTCTCTTTCTCTCTCTCTCTCTCTCTCTCTCTCTCTGAGTGATCGAGTCTGATTGGTTGAACCTCCTGGCACGGATCAGGTCTTTCTTTCAGGAGTTTAGAGTTTCAGCAGAGCAACAGAAGAAAACCTTGACCGTAGCTACATTTTTTTCCCAGCCAATTACCCGGCTCGTTTTTGAGCCGCTCTGATTGAAAACGCGGCTCGAATGGCGTCTGCATTCTCTCCGCAAACCCTTCGATCCAATCTTTGTCGTGTGGCTGCGGAGTGCGAACATCGCCCACCGCTTGGCGCTCACGCAGAGTCCGCGTGCGTTCACCAACTATAGTGCATCCTGCGTGCGCTTCCAAGGACAAATAGGAGTCTATTCTCTGTGATCCGTCAGTTCTTGTATCACTTGGCGCAGTCGAAGCGTTTGTTCTTCTTGCCAAACACAGGCCCATTAATAGTGCATGAATACAATGAGGAGGAGAGAGGGGAAAAAAAAAACAAACAACAAAGTAGGGAGCAAAACAGCAGCAAACCACCAAACAGCCATGTGTACATTTATTTAATATTCTCTGTGCTCGCAGCTCAAGTTTCTCTGGGCCCGTGCGCCGCCTCTGCAAATCACGACGGCTAGGATTCACCTGGCAACCCAAAGAAAAAAAACACAAAAAAAACAACATCAGAGAGAATGGTGCACACAACGCCTTTTGGCTGTTCACTGCAGGTAAGAGCATCCGGCGCCCGGAGAGTTTTATTCGAGCCTCTGCATCTTTGTTTCAGAGTTGTGACACAAAAAACAGAAAAATGATCTCGCGAACCGGTGAACTTTAGCTCGCCGCTTGTCCCGGCTCCGCTTGCACCACGCACAGACTTGATGTATTTTGCAACAGAAAGAAAAAAAAAATATTAGGCCCTTAAAGTGGAACTCGGGCGGACACGAAGAGCTGCGCTCGCTCAAAGCCAATCAATGTGTCAGTGTTTCAGCACCAGATAGGAATTGCCTTTGTGCAGAGGCCTTTCACATGGTAACTGAGGCTAATCTCTCAGTCTTACTGTGGCTAAACCAACCATTTCTAATTGCAAACACTGCGCTTTTTGAGGGTCGTTGAAAGCTGGGCGGTGCGATAGGCTCCGGGGAAATTCTCTGGCACCCGCAGAAATTCAGCTGCGCTTTTTATTCCCGTTCCCTTTATCCTTCTCCATTAGATAAATAAATAAATAAACAAATAAATAAATAAATAAGTACGCATTCCGTTGACGTCTCTGAACAACACTCACACATACCCTGGTGTGTGTGCACGTGTGTGTGCATGGAGCCAGGTGGTGTGCTCAGTGCTGGATCTTGCTCTCTGCTCTCCGGAGTGTCATCAGTAACCTGAGCTGCCTGTTTAAATAAGTCACTTATTCCGAAAAGTTTGCTCGCTCGCAGACACGCGGTGGAACGGTGCCCAAAACACACTTTTCGCTACACTTCCGATCATCACGGACCGCTTGATGGAAATTGGAATTCAGTTCTCAAAGTCACTTTCACTGTCTTGAAGGCGCAGTTACCACAAGTCAGAGGGAAGGGGTTTGAAAAAAAGGAAAACAGAAAGTCCGGGAGGCCTTGCGGGCGCCGCTCCGTGTCCAAAAGCCGTCATCATGGTGTCACTCAGTTTAAGTTAGTCGGCGTGAACGTGGCAGCTGATTGGACGTGACAGACAAGCCCGGAGCCTCCTTGTTTAATTAGCCAGCCCTTGTTTTGTGGAGCCAAACCTGTCGCCCATCATCTGACAGGGCATTTTCTATTTTAAACACCGTTTCGTCTGACTCGGCTTGCATGTTTCTTGCCTTATAACATGAAAAGTTTTCTTTTTTTGTAAGTTCTGCACCACACAGAGGACCGAATCGCACCTTCCAGTGCTTCACAAGCCGTTAGCGTCACAATGCTGTCCTGCAGATCTTTGTTTACAGCTGGGGAAAGCTGTTTTTCTTACGTAACCTTGTTTGGTGGCCAAACCAAGTACAGCAGATGTTGTACCGGAAGCAAATTCTGCCGACATTGTTGTGCCGTCCTTAATAAACAAATGAACCTTTACTTTTACTCAGGCAGCTGAAGTAGATGGAGTGGAAATACAAGCAGCCAGTTGCAGCGTTTTTGATTCGGGTTTATTTACCCTGTTCAGCTCGGATTGACAGTGTTTGCATGCAAACACTGATGTCATGCAGGTCAGACAGTGAGGTGACAGAGGTTGCTGCAAAGTGAACCCAGAGACAAATCAAGGCCAAGGGTGAAAACACACAAAAAAACCCAGGAAAAACACTTTTTATTTGATTTTTTTTCTTGTTGGCTGCGTACCACAGGTCAAAATAAAACAAAGCTGTTAAAGGTTATTGACAGAGGCCCCAAGACAGCCACAAATCTCTCAACAAACATCCGTAATTCTAATGGTCAAAAAGACATTTCAGAATGTAAGACCCCAGAAATGTTTTGCTTGTTGTTCCTCTTCAAACTACTGACCTGAAGCAAATGACTCCAGGGCTGCCGTGGAAGTAGATGTACTAAAGTTTGGCAAAATAAGCTGCTGCTGCTTCAGCCTGCACATCTTTGGTTGTGTTGATGTGGAGAAATCAGATGAGGACATGCGGAGGAGGTGGGTATGAGTGTGTGTGTGTGTGTATGTACAAATTTGTGATAAAATGCATTTGCATGCATGACATTTAAAACACTATAAATGTACACACCTAAATACCAAACCATTTTCACTATGCAATAATAACAGTTCAATTATATATAAAGCAATTTTTACAAAGTAAGTTTCAAAGGGCTTTACAGAGCTCCCCAAAATTGTTTCGTTGCAGCGATATTCAAACTTCATGTCACAAGCGTCATTGTATTTTTTTGATCAAAATCGATATTGTCTTGCATTCTGAAAGAGTGACCATAACCAAATAAAGATGGATTAGACACAACAAATTAATCAAGTCCATAGTCTAGTTTAGCACTTCTCAAGTCAATCCAAACCCAGCCAGCACGTCATATTGGTAATGTAATAAAGAGTTTGAAATCAAGTCATTTAAAATCACATTATCTGACTTATTTGTAGCGACTCTGCGATCCTGCTTTGGATTCTTCTGCGGCAGCGCTGACAGGCTGCTGCTGCTGCTGCTCGCATGATGCAAAGTTTACAAATGCCTGACTGATGAGCAATTACGTCACTCTCTCCGCGAGGCGACCACACCTTTCGTGCCAAGGTTCAGGTCGTTCGCTGAAGGCAGACTGTGGGATTGTTTCACGCTACGGGTTGCAGTTGATTGAGAGTATTTTACCTGAGGGCACCTGCAATTCTTACCCCAGTCACTACGAGTTCAGTTTGTTATTTTTTTACTCCATTGGGGAGGGCAAAGACACTTTGTTTGTTTGAGGGTAAAACGTAGCACAGTGCGGTACAGTTAGTATACCGGGTGTCACGACGCGGTTCGCAGAATGCTTTGCTGTCAAACAGGGCGGTGTTTGGGCAAACATCTTTGAGCACACAGTGTCATTTGGGTTGTAAACTGGAAGCAAAATCAACACAAAAGGAATTAGTCAGTTGGTTAGATACTAGTCAGACATTAGCTGTCTACGTTGGCTCATCATCAGTTGTTCTAGAGCTCTGATCTTGTCTTGTAAATCAGCCTTCGAACGTCAAGTCTGAGAGCTGTGAGTCAAATCATAAATAGCGCGTGACGGACAGCTCGACCTCATACTAGATAGACAGCAGAGAGTCCAATCTGGCAGTTTTGCTACATAAAACTGTTCCACTCATCTCCTCTACGCGACTCAGTGTTTTTGCCAGAATAAGGACTAAATGGCAAATTGGATTACGACGTATTCTTGCACATTAGTTGTAAATACATATTTGTTGCTTATATGATATAAGGCGTATTTCGGTTGGAATTATATTTATTTTTACAAACACCATCTAATACATTATTTTGTTATGTTTGTAATAATAATCATAAAAGCAAAGTTAAACATATTTTGTAATTAACTGAGTCTGTGAAATAAAATAAAAAAAAAACAAAGATTCATCTTCCACTGGGTTTCAAATCCTCCCTCAAATACAAAGTCAAAGAATGCAAAAGAAAACGGACTACGACTGGCGAGTTTCTAACTTAAATTAAAAAACAAACAAACAAAACAAAACAAAGTAAACCATCTGCTCTCAGCTGCAAGTGCACCTGTCAGAACATGACTCGGCCCCGGGGCGCCCTCCATGGGAACGGGGTAGTACTGCAGCAACAGGGGGCGCCTCCTCCCTCCTCCCCCCTCCCTCCCTCCCTCCTCCCTCCCTCCCTGCGTGTCTCCTGGAGCCGGAGTTGCATTCCTCTCCTGTCCTCCTCTCCATTCACACGGAGGGAGCCGCCGGAGAGAGAGCACCGCCGCTCCGCCAGTCACCACAGTGGAATGATCCCAAGTTTTGGAATTTAAACGGAAGAGAACCATGGCGAGGATATCTTCCCGGAGGATCACCTGAAAGCCGTAAGTAGCGAGACAACTCCGAGCGGTGCCGGTCCCCGGGTGTGTGTGTGTGTGGATTCAGGTTATTTCGGTTCCGTTCTTCAGATCAACTCCGTGCGGGGAGTTTTCACCGACCGGGGTTGTTTTCTCTTCCCTCCCCCGTCACTCCGTGCCTTCCTCCGCTGTCGGCGACCGCGACTTCTCCCCCCCCCCACCCGAACCACCTCTCCCGAACCACCTCTCCCGAACCACCTCTCCCACCTCCGGGTAGCAGGAATGAACAGCAACCGGGCGCAGACACACAAGCCACGGATTGGGCTGCGCACTGCCGTGTGCTTTAGTGCCCCCGGTGTGTGTTGCTCAGCTTGTGTAAGTGTGTGCGCGCGCGAGAGAGTGTGTGTTTGTGCGCCACGGCGTGACCACCACCACCACCTCCACCTCCTCCCCCTCCTCCCCCTCCAACACCACCACCACCAGCAGCAAGGAGCAGTCGAACGAACCCCAAACCAAAGCGACTTCTCCCCCCGCTGTGAGAGTGGGCTCCTCACGTAGCTTTAGCAACGAGCTAACTTTACGATCGAAGGCGTTCGCTGTGGTTTTTAAGCCGACATTGGACCGCTTGTACCTGGTGCGCGCCAAGCGCGTGCTCCTCTAGAAGTGGAGGAGAAGCTCCGGTTTGGTGCAGCGCCTTGTGGCTTCAACGGCTTTTTCTTCTTCTTCTTCCTCCCTTCCTTTTCCTTTCTTTCTTTCTTTTCTTTTCTTTCTTTTCTTTTTCTTTTTTTTTATTTTTTAAATGAAGGCAGTCTGAGCTTCAGTGAGGGCATCACTGGGTGAAATATTGAACAAAACAGTGTCGGTTGGTCTGCTTGGTTGGTGTTAGCATGGCTTGTCTCGAGGCGGACCGCTGCCCGCTGCCTCTGCCGCCGCACGGTCGCAGGTATTCGGCGAGGGGGCAGCAGCAGCAGCAGCAGCAGCAGCAGCAGCGAGTCTCGCTGGACGCCTGCACGCCCTTTACCTCCAACATTTCATAGCTCAGAACCCTGGTCCAAACTAACATTATTTACCCTCTCCAGCGTTGCTCTGCCCCCCCCCCCCCCCCCCCCGCATCCTAAACGGACCTCGGGGAGGAGTTGTGTTGAGATTTTCCTCCAGGGGGAATGTTGCGCTCGCTGGCTTTCAAAGAAACCCAAGTGAGAGAAGCAGGAGGAGGGGAAGCCGCAGAATCGACCCGCCCGTTGGAATGAATTAGAAATTGCCCGTGTGCGCCGCGGAAAAGGGCGTTAATCTGCTAATAAACGAGAGCCAATTTGTAAGGCATTGTTGTTCGACGGCAATTGAATTTCCATTCTCTCTCTTTTTTTTGTGTGTGTGTGTGTGTGTGTGTGTGTGTGTGTGTGTGTGTGTGTGTGTGTGTGTGTGTGTGTGTGTGTGTGTGGACTGAGCATTGGCTTTCCCCTCAGCTGTGCATCAAGAGAAAACAAAAAAAATAAATCCAAAGTAACCCAATTACAACGAGAGCGCGCACTATTTTACTGAATTATATTAAAGAGATCAGAAGCTAAGAGATGTTGTGTTTGGTGGGGAGTGGAGAGGATAAAGGAGGGGTTGCCAGATTTGGTGAATATCACCCCCCCCCCCCAAAATTGGGGGGAAAAAATCACTTCAATGTCCAGTGTAGCAGCTGGTGGCCCTACTGTGGATTAACAACAGTGAATGCATAAAAAAAAAACCCTGCTGCTGTTGACTGGTGCATTTCATACTGCTAGACACTGGTGTTAATGGGATAACTCTTTATCATAAGTGACGTGACCCAGTTTTTTTTTTATGCCTCTGTTCAGTCAAGCAGCAGCAGCAGCATCTTATTGACAGTTCAATGCGGGGGTGGGGGGGGAAGGCAGCATTCACATGTAAATGTGCTGGGATTTGAACCGTGACATGGGTGTTTGTTTAAGAGGTGGTGCCCAGTCACGCTTCTAAATCATCCACACGCTGACGGACACCGGGCGAGCGACCGCACCGCGCAAGTTTGCTCTAATAAGGCATTGCCTTGGACGCGCTGAGTGGCGACACCCAAACACTGAGATTGTCATCGTCGCCGCTGTGGGTGCGTGTCTCACGACTGGCAGGATCATCAAGGTCTTCACGTGTGGATTGATTGCGGATAGATTCTTTTCACAAGTCCATTTTACTTCTTATCTCGCCTAAAACCCAGTAACATTGCCAAGCTGCAATTTACTCTCGACCGCTCATGCAGCTGAGGTCTTTAAGAAAAATATGTCTTTTTTTTTTCTTTTTTTTTTACCTCTGCAAAATTGCGTCCCTTTTCACATCGTAGCTGGCAACTCAGCCAGAAAATTATATGCAATTTGCCTCAATTTTTTTCCCCCTAATTATGATACAGATCTGGCTCATAATAGAGCAGCAGTGTCATGAAGTTTTTTTTTTTTTTTTTTTTACCCACCTCCTGTCCGGTTGCGGTTGCTGGCCCCCGAAGGTTTGAGTCTGTGATGTCCAAACTTTGGAATTTGAGCTGACATGTGCACTTTGCACCCCCGTGCTCCTGCCTTTGTTCGCCTCTCCTCCCCCCGTCGCATTCCTCTGGACTTTTCAGCGAGCGGCGCATTTAAAGTCTAATTAGATTGGAGACGGGTGACAAAGCTGCGCTGGAGTGAGGACTGAATCTGGACCCGGTGCCGTGCCGCCGTGCCCTGGAGGTGGGAGAAAAACGCTACTGGCTGGTTTCTCTCGACAATGGTCTCAGATTCAACACAGAATCGTCATCGTTTAGCGTTCAGAGACCTGAAGCCTTAGTCATTGAGGGGGGGGGGGGTCATAAAGACTGTGATTTATAGCCTCCATGCATCCAGCTGATGTTTTATATCTATGATGTTCACGCCCATTAGGCAGAGCGTTACAGTCTTGCGCCAGACGGCTTCATCCGCCTCCTTTTCCAGCTTCTTTCGCCTTTTTCTTTTTCCAACCCAGTGCGTCGACCTCATCTTTAGGCGTTTCCTCTTCTTGTCTTCCCTCTCCGCCGACTCCTCCGCCGATCCTACCGCCTTCCAATTTCCCCCCCCCCCCCGCTGCGTTATCCCTCTGCTTCTGTCAAGAGCCCCTTGCTGTCTGCGGAGCCTCCACCCATCTCGCAGCTCTCCCCTCCGTCTCTCCTGCCATCTCCAGCTCTCTGCCTTCTTCTGGCTTTTTGGAATTTTTTCTCCCCAACACACATAACACACCTTTCCCAGTTGCGTGGCACTTGTCTTTCCGACCTGTGTCGTTTTTTGCAAGCAGACTTCATCTAGGTTTATACCTACATCTGTCCGCCACGATCGTTCTTTCTCTCCTGCAGAATTTCAAATGTGCTACGAGGACTCGTTGGCCTGGCTGCCGCCTCTCTGGTCGTCTCGTGCGTGAGGTTGCGCCTCCTCCTGAGAGAAGAGCCCATTTACACGGGTCTTGCGAGGCTGTCCGAGGAACCCTTTCCCAAAACCTGCTTTGCGTTCAGAGCCCATCCGCTCGCTCGTCACTTCCCTTCAGTGTCTGCTGCCGTCTCTCCCCCATCGTGCCCCCGCCCCGTCACCCCTCTGCTGCATCCCCTCCTGAGCCTTGTCGCATCCCTCCCCGGCTCTCCCCTCCTCTCTCCCAGTGTTTTCTCTGGGTCTCTCTGGGGTTTGCGTCGTGCCCCGAGGCGAGGAGCAACACAGCAGCAGCAGCAGCAGCAGCAGCAGCAATATTAAAACACACTAAAGAGGGACCAGCAGCGGGACTCTACCCCAGGGCCCTGCCGTGCACACACTTCCACAGATGCACACGCACACACACACGCACACACGCACGCACACACACGCGCGCGCGCGGCCCTCGTGGTGCTAACATCTCTCCATCCGACAAGCCTTAATATGAAATAAACTCACTCGCCAATACCTGGCGGGTCCGTCTTGACTGACTGCTCAAATAGAAATGACCTCTATTTGGCCTGAATAAGAAGCTGCGACTGAGAGACGGCTGGCGGTGCTGAACCGCAAAGTGCCGCCGCATTACGGAACGTGTCAAGAGGCGATTCTGAGTGGGGGGGGTGCCGGCGGCAAAATCCTCATCAGTGCTAATCGGGAGGAAGACGGGAGCCGTCTTGTCAAGTTTGGTCTGCTGTCGGAGTCTGGCACTCGTGTTTCTGTCCCAGGGAACCGTCTGAATTGCAGGCGAAGTGTGCACCGGCGTGCCGAATTAGAAATGAAAGCTCAGTTTGTTTTGTTTGACACCTTGACCTTCTTAAAATGATTCCTTGTTGCATGACTCACTTCAGATGCAGCCAAATAAATATACCAAGTGTGGCGGCGTAGCAGAATTTTCCTCTGCCAGAAAAAGGCGTCTTCTTCTTCTTCTTCTTCTTCTTCTTCGTCTTTTTTTTTCTTTTTTCTTGAAGGCAAGCAGCCTCAGTTTCTCTGTCGTGCTCATCCAAGTGAACTGTCTGTTATGTATAATTAATTTTCTCCTCTTTCCCAGTTTATTTTTATCGCATCACTTTTAACCGCTCCTTCAAAGGACCCCTCCCCCGCTTCCGTCCTCCTCAGTGCCTGCTGAAAGTGACAGCTGCTCGGGTACGGGGGGGGGGGGGGGATGCTTTTTGAAGCAGGCACTAAAAAGGCCACTCACTCAAGACGACTTGGAATAGAAAAATCTCTGCTGCTCTGACAGGATCAGAAACGTGGCAGCTAATCTGGCTGCAAATTGAAAATAAGCTCCGTCTCTGCCACGAGCCCGCGCTGCCTGTTGGGGGAGCACAAAAATTTACATGGACTTCTTTTGTTTGGCGGGTTGTTGATTTGTGTGCTTGAAATGTAAAGCAGAGCGATGCAGTTGACTTAAGTGGGACGTGGGGGAAATTCTCACGTGGGTCTCTTGCGCGAGCAGCACTTGCTGTCGGCAGCGCTACAACCTTGTCAAATCAAATTGACAGCCTCTCGTAATTTGCTGTCTTGGCTCTCATCCAAACCAAAGAAAGGATATAAAATCAGAAAAAAAAAAAAGAAGCTGCCGTCGGTTGTATTTGACCCTCGGCACGTTCCTACGTCGCCGCTGAGATTGAGTTACAATCGCCCTGAAGATTTTGCCTCAAGGTCCAAAGATGTGGTATTGACCCCGGTTCCACTCCTGACCCAGTGGCCTCGTGTTGAAATCCCTCCGGCCCGACAGCTAGCGGGCACAGCAGCCGTATACGAGCTTTCTTCCCCCTCTCGGCATGCTAATGCTCTAGTCAGCATTCTGTCCATCTCCGCTCAGACACTGATGCAGGCCGGCAGCTCCGCTCCCTGATTTGCGCCGACTCCAGTTGCATTTTCTCCTGCGTTGACGAGCCGCCGAGAGTCTTATTGATCGGCAAAAGGTAGTTCCTTGTTGTAAGATCAGAGAACAGCTATTGTTGTGAACAGTCTTTAATTCCACTCTTAAGTGTGAGAACGTAATAAAATAGCCTGCGCTTGTTGTACACGTAGAAGAAGAAGAAGACCTTTATTGATCCCACTGTGGGGAAATTGGTATCTCGTGTTTCATGGTTAGGTGCCGTAGAATGAATTGGAATAAAAGGGTTGACAGACTTTTGGATGCGGATTCTCAGGTCGGCTTTAAAACTTCCTTATCAGCCAGGAAATGAGGGTTCACTGATTGTTTCCACGTTCAATTTATTTTGAAGCCATGGATGGCTGTTAAAATGGGACATTATAGTCGAGACTCACTGTTCACTGTTTTTAATTGGAAAAAAAAAAAAAAAAATCCAGGGAATTTTCTAGCCCATTAGGAAAACCAAACAATTAAAAGAAGCCTGGATCTGGATTGGGTCATTACAGTTTTATTTAAAATCTGAAAACCTGCCAGTGCCGATAAATTGGACAATCTAAAATTGTACCCACTTGTTTGTTTTCGCTCTCAGTTCCGCTCTTTTCTCCTCAGTGCAGTCCGGTGACGCTGTTGAGAATTATGACCGCGCTACACTTCATATCATCCCAATATCAACATGCTTCACGTGCATATTGCAAAGAACTGCCAGAGCTGCAGTTAGTTACAGTTGGTGTACTATCTGTTTCCACTTTGGTGGTGACAGTGAATTTGCCACTTCAGGTGGAGCCTCCCTGCCCTGGACGTCTGCTAGTCGGCTGAAGTGAGTAACAGGCCACTTAAACGCCGTACAGGTGTGGAGAGTCAACAACCTGGTGGTGAGAAGAACGAACTGATTTCTTTTCAGAGGCATTAAAATGTTGCACGTTGCCAACGCTGGCAGAAGTGAAGTCGGTTCATTGTCAGTATATCAGCTGTAATGAAGTGGGCTGCCTCTCAAGTTGCCGGAATGGAAATCGTGTTGCCTTATTCCGGTGTTCCGTACAGTCAAGTCCCTCTCTGGGCTCTAATGTACATCAGAGGGAGGCCTGAACCAAAGAGAAAGCGTTAAAACTGTGTTATTTTAAAGCATTTTTACATTTATTACAATTCATATCAGCATTGCGACATCAACATGCTCGGTGCACGTTGTTTTCCCAATTCCCTGCACCCTTAGTGAGCATTACTATTACTAGTATTAGAGTGCCATGATGTTGCTACGTTTAAATATGGCCCCTCACTGTCAATGTTGAAGGTGTGTTTATTTTTCTGGAAGGAGAACGTTGTTTCCAGCTCTGGTCTATACATACCAGCCGCTCTCCTGTGGGGCACCACCTTGGCGTGGGCTGGCGGTATGGAAAAAGGCGGATCCCTCAACCGCCTTCATCCGCTATCATCCGCAGAGCGAGTGATGCCATCGCTCCGGCAGTCTCAGTTTAGACGCGGGAGCCTGGTGGTTGTTTACCGTGATCACTAGAGTCTGTCTGCCTCTCCAGGCATGTTTGGCTTGTTAATGAGAACCTCCGAGTGAGAGAGTATCCAGCAACACTGCCTCTGTGAGTGAGCGAGTGTGTGTGTCTGCGCATGAATTTGCATTGAGATAAGCAGTGTACTACTACTGCCAGCGTCTGTTTGCTGCTGTGAACGTGGTATACAGGAGGACGAGAGTTTGAGCACGGACCCCTCCTCCAGTTTGATGCAAGGTCATTCTGACAGAGGCACAAAAAAAGAGGTTACGTGGTCACACAGGCTTTTTTTTCTTTTTTTTTTTTTTGCTGTAGTGGTTGTGGTTGATGCAAATTGTGCAGCAGCTGAAAAAAAAAAAAAAAAAAGTGGCAGTCTTAAACCTTCCATGTTTCTCAAGCGCCTCTTTCTCCATGTTGGTGCTGTGTTCCAGATTTTCTTTCCGCTGAAACGCCACCGTGGTTCCTCTTTGTGTGCACTGGTGGGAAATCCTAAATAATTCAAGGCCGTTCTTTCTCGCCCTGTAAATAAGACTAATAGGAGGTGGGGCTTCGAGGACGGCCGCTTGCCCAGGGAAAGCGTGGCCACGGGCAAAAGCCTATAAATCAGCGAGCTGCCTGTCTGGCCCCTTTAGCAGCGCAGACGCGGAAACACAACTGGTGCCTCTGCGTGTTGGACATTCAGCTATGTTAAACAAAGGTGTTGCACAGAACGACCTTCTGTCTGTTAAAATTTAGCAGTGTGTGTTTCTGTAAACACAGCCTTCGTCTCTCCCCTCCCCAAAGTTCCAACGCTGGCACGAATTGGTGTTTTTTTTTGTTTTTGTTTTTTTTAAACAGTTGCACGTTGTCTCAAATGCCGTGAGTCATGAGCCACATGGTGCGGTGGCAGTACCTGCATTCGTTTCCCAGATGGAGATCAGTGGTCAGTCGCCCGCTGTGTTTACTAGCTCTTTTTTATCAGCCTTGTTTTTTTGTTGGTTTTTTTGACGACGGTCGTGGTCCCTTTCATGTGCGTCCATCACTGGCGAGGTCTGGGGATGGCAGGCTAACAGTCAGGTTAATGTCCACGACACAGTCATACCTCGGCACCGAACCCCCCCCCGGGTGATTCAGAGTCACTTTATAATGCAGGCCAGCCTCTCACCTCTGCACTGTGACACTTTGGAGTGACTCTCCACAGCAAATTCCCCTTGTTATTTCATTTTCAACGGTGTCCCCGGTGAAAACCGCTCTCTCTTTGAACAGTGACGCCGAGCAAAACAGGAGAAGAGGAAAAAAAAAGCCCAGCAGAAGCCTGTTTGGATATGTGAAAGAATGGAGCTACTTACTTTACAGCTGTAATCACGTTGTTTTTTATCTAAGAATGTGCCTGGCGTCCGTTGCCCTGTCCTTACAGAGCAGCCACATTTAAAATGCCAGACAGCGTATATATATCTAAAAACAAAAAAAACCCATTACATTCAGGCCTGCCTGAAGAAGCGCAGAATAGTTCACAGCTCCTCCCTTTACTGCCTTCTTTTCTTTCCACCCCCTCGCCCTTTTTTTGTCAGCCACCTCTTTTGTCCTCCTCTCAAAGGGTTAAAGAGGGAAAAGTGATGAGTGGCCCGCCTGGCCTCCATTGTGTGTTGGCATTGTGCCACTGCATAGCGTGTCGGCCGCAGACACATGTACAAGAGACTTTCCTCTATTCACAGTTAGCTACACGGCAGCGCTACCTTCACCTCTTGCAAATGTATGCAAATGCCACCATTGGTCGGGGCTCTAACAGTCCTACAGATACATACACACCGCTGACGTTTTACAGACAGGCTCCATAGAAAAGGCCTTCCCCAGAAAAGGTGGCCAGGCTTTGCTTGTCCGTGTCATTGGCAATGTCATTTACATCATCGGGCATTCGCGAACGGCTTCTCTCCCAACTGGGAACGACTCGGGGGCCAACGGTTTGGAGTCTCTCCCTGAACGCCTGCTTGTTTTTCCTGCTCTCCCTCAGTGGAAACATATGCTCAAGGATCATAAAACCCCCGGTTTCCCTCCTTTTCCTGTCTTACGTAGTTTGTTGGGTTTTACAAAAACAACGACAAAAAAAGAAACCCTTAACCGACAGCATGTTGTGCAAAGTATCTGTGGTATTGGTCGCCGTCTGATTCTCTTAGCAGACCGGAGGGTGATGCCTTGATGAGTCCCGGGGGTGTTTTTTGTTTTTTTTTAAGTCAGCCCCTCTGTCCTCGACCCCCCGTTGAGGAGAGGCATGCAGAGCAGGGGGATCTGGGAGTAAGTACTCCAGGCCAGACAATAGTGGGACGCTGGGAAGGGGGCAGGGGGGGTGGATTGTAGCCAGGAATAGAAGAGGAGCAGGAGGAGGTAGAGGTGGTGTCTTCAAAACTTAAAGAAGGGCATTGGGGGCGGGCTCTGAGGGGTTAAAGGTTAGACTGATCCCGTTATAAAGGTGGAGTGGGGCCATGCAGGTCTTTCTGCCGGGGTATCTTCTCCTTGCCACTATTCTGTGCTGCTGCGCCATGGGGGGGGGTGGTATCTACGGGTGGGTGTGAGTGCCAGGGGGACACCCCCGTCCCACGCATAGATCCACTTGGCTCGGTGACCTCTGAACCTCCACCCCCTCCACCAACGGGAGCTGTCACGCGGGTCATCGTAGCGCGACCTTCCACTTGAGGAAAGATATGTTGGCATTTCTTCTAAACGTCACCCCTCCCGCCGCCCTCAGCCAACCTCTCTTATCGGAGCTGGAGGTATGTTCTCCAAGAGACTAGATTTCCCCAGATAAGCCGGGGGGGGGGAGGTGGAGGACGGGCACGTGACAGAGAAGCCGGCGGAATGCGCCGGCAATGCCATTCCGCTCGCCGGGCCTGCCGCATTCCAGATGAAATGGGGCGTGTAACTTGTGACTGGTGTGATGTGCTGATGCGTGGCAGCTGGGAGGAGTCCAGTCCTCTTCCTCTTCTTCTTCCTCCTCCTGCTGCCTCGCCGGGGATCCTGCCATATCCCAGGTTTCCACCGCATGTCGCTGAATGTGGCTTTTCTGGTTCACGGGCTCGGCTCTTCCATTTCGACCAACGTGTGACCTCATTTGGCTGTGGAGAGCGGCGAGACGTGCCCCTCGGTGCCGCGGCCGACTCGCTCCCTGCCTGCCCTCTGACACATGACAGATAGTATTTGCCCAAGTGGCTCTGTGGGACGCCGCTGAATGTTCACAGTAGGTCGCAACGAGAGCGGCTGAACCGACGATTAATTTAAGTTTCCTGTCTCCCAGCCCGGTTGTAGCTCCGTCGACATGAAAGGAGCCTTGGAGTTTTTTTTAAATTTGAGTCAGGCCGGGACAGAAGAAATCCTTACAAAACGATGCCAGGGGCAGAAACAGCTGCAGGAAAAGAAGACGGCAACGGGCGGGTGAGAGGAAATTGGCGGCAGCTAACAAACGCAGAACAGGCACGAGGCAGCTCTCACCAGAGGAAAATAAATACCATTGATTTGGAGAGAAATCCTCTGTGCAAGACATGAGAATGTGAGAGGAAAGGAAATTTGACAAAATCTGGGGTGTGTCTGGGTTGACCTTAAATTCGGGGCTGAACACTGGAACAGCTGCTGTCGCTTTCGCCGCGGCAGCTTTCTGGCTTATTTATTTGAATCCAGACAGATGTTATGAGGGGGTGGTGGCGATTTTATCAGAAAATAGGGGAGGAAATGTTGAGCTCGCCTCCTCTCCAGGCCTCGTTACTTCAAGGAATTAGTCTTTCAGTCTGCTGATCACAGTAATAATGATTGCGATCCGGTGATACGCGGGAGCCCATCCGTCCAAATCTGTCCTAATAGCATTTGGTTTTGGTGCTTTTCACCGGTGCCGCATGTTTAAGATTAACATTTAACGTTTAGTCGAGGTCGTGGCAGTATAAAGGGATTCTTCTCGGAGACATCTCCCCGCTTGACCTTCAAAGGTGCCTACTTGAGTCCACCTATCCCGTTCCTTCATGGCAGAGGTTGACTTGTGCACGCTCAGCATGACAGCGTGTGTCATGTTCATGCAGGGTGATATTACAACAAGCGTGTACTCCCTTTTCTCAGGTCCTTCTCCTCTGATCTCAATGTCTGTCATCATTGGGGCTGCGTTCATCATTCAAAATGTTTGGATTCGTTGGCAATTTTTGTTAAAATTGGCGTTGATACCTGTTCCAGACACCTGTTTGATACCAGATGTTTTAAAACCCATTTGAACGATAAACATACATTGGTATTACTGCACAAGACTTTTATATTTATCATTTAACTGGTGATTTAAATCAGGATTTGCTCCAAATCAAGTTTGTCTTCCCGTCCTTTGCCGCTACATCCTTGTTAAAAATGTTGATTTGAGCTTTGATTGGATCCACCTTAATGAAGTGAAGCTGCACGAGACTAGACTTTTTTTGGCACAACACTAATTTTCACTGTAATGTAAACAAAAGTTTGCGTGTCTTGAGGTTACGCCTTTATAATGTCGCCAGTGACACAAGATTGACTTTATTTCGCAAATAGATCAGAATTTAGCATGAAAAGATGATACGTTTCTCAATGTTTAACTGGGTCGGAACATTTTGATTGGTGCTACAAATATATGGAAGTTTGGTATTCAGCCCCAGTTGTCGTCGGCATAATGTTTTTTTTTTTTTGCCGGTGCTCCTTTATCAGAGTGTCCGCGTGTCTCGCTCTCTCTCCCTCTTACTCATTCTGTCCCACTCCTGTGGAGGACGTGATGAAAATGACTGTTTAATCATGCAGAGAGGTCAACCAATCAAAGGGCCCGGGCCGAGTGATTTAGAGGCCTATTCAGAGCACAGCTGGAGGGTGAGGTTGAGGTAGGGTGACCGTGGCTGGGGGTGGGGGTAGGGGGTGCCATGGACGGGTTTGGGGCCTGATTGCTGTACAGCACGCAGGTCACCTCTCATCCACTTAGCGCCGGTCACGTTCCACTTAATAATTGTCCCTGTTAGATTGATGTGCGGCCAGGAAGACGGATGGACGCGGTGTGACCGGCACAAGCTCGCCAGCCCGTCAGCGGCCACCTTCCCCGCGCTAACTGTGGCGGTCAGCTGCGTCTGTGGTGCAGCCAACTTTCCGGACGCTGAGGTGTGTCCGCTGACTGCGAGGCAGCGCTCACCTGAATGTAAATGTGAAATGAGAGTGACAGATGGTTGTGCGGAACGTTGACAGTAAAGGCCCTTCAGTAACAGCCATCGGGGGGAGGGAGGGGGGGGGGTGGGCATCCAATAGTTTATGATTAAGGGTGTCCTTACGCTTGGTCCCCTTTCCAGCCCTCAAAGCGAGCTCAGAACCCTGACTCAGCATTTTATGTGCATATGTGAACACTTAAACAGTACTTGGACCCCTCTGAAGTGAATCGAGCGGTTTTTCTGTAAGGCTGTGTTGTGGTTCGCGTTAGTCGCATTGTGAATGCAAAGGGCTCCAGGTCCGCTTCGCCTTTTGCCAGTAGGTCTGAGCGCTCAAAAAATTACAGTAGTGTGAACAGAAAGAGGACTGAGACCCCCATTGGAGCTGAAGTGGACCTGAAAGAGAACCGAGACCTCTCTCGAAAAAAACTGACAATGTGAACGCAAAAAGAACCGTTTCCCGTTTTCTCTTGGTTCCACTTTTTGGTCGCACTTTAATAGCACCGACTTTGGTTCTTTTAAAGAGGACAACAAACTGTGTTTAAGCCATTTATAGCAGAGAACGAATGCCTTTGTGTTGTCACTTGCCCTCTGTGAAAGCTCCACAAGCGCTGAAGAAAGTGAAATTTGTGAGCGCTTGCAAAATTCACTCTTTTTAACGGGATTATCATGGTCCAGTGTCATTAGAGTGTTGCCACAATGCTTCCACAGCGAGCGTTGGAAATCGGGTCACTCCAATCGGGTCGTGTGTGTGTGTGTGTGTGTGTGTGTGAACTGGTGACTGGTGACTCCACAGTGGTCCAACCGCCCAATAAAAGCTGGGATGGACTGGGGAGACCCTCCCACCAGCCAGTGTAGAATCAGCTGGTTGTGTTGTCAAATTACTCGGGTTCATTAGCTTGCAGCTCATGGCTCATGTTGCACCGTTTACACTAACCAAAATGCCATTTGTTCAGGTAATTACAGTGTCGTGTTCCCTCTTGTTTCTCCTTTGTCTTTAGTTCCAAACTCTTTATTGCTGTTTTACCCATAAAAATCAATCGCACTTCTCCCTCGATTGCTCTCACGGTTGACACTGCGGTCACTTAATAGCTGAGGACCGATAAAGCAACGGAAGAGAAATGTGGTTGATTGCATTAGCGGTTTGCTCTGTCTATACTGCAAGTGCAGAGAAGTGTAACACAACTCTCGCATTGGCCTGAATGGTGGAGTGAGGGCGGGTGTCGCCGGTTCCTGACAGCTTGGCCTGATCAACTTAGGAGAGTCGATGATATCGGCTTTACCTTCACTTGTCGCCCTGAATTATCCTCAGGATAGCAACAAGGAAAAGTCTTGTGTTGATGTGTTGATTTGGGAATGTGTGTACTTTGTGCAAGACATTGCAGACAGGACAACTTGTTGAACAAAAGACTCACGGTTGGCCAATGAAGATAACGTGCCAAAAAGTTATTGTTGAGCTCGGATGAATCTATAGGTAGATAGATATCACATATACATACAAATCATAAATGAAAACATCAGACAAACATGGAAAACGGGAAGGACAAATGATAAAAAAAAAAAAAAGATTTTTATATTCCAGCTCTAAAAGTGTTCAAAATTCTCTACAATTCAAAATCCAAAATAATAATTTTTGTTGGGGGAAAAAAAACATTTTTTATTTATTATTATTATTATTATTATTATTATTATTATTATTATGCAGAAATCATATGTATTGAACAGGTCAAACAAGCAACATCATTTTTTTTTTGTCATTCTTGTCGACTTGTACTAATTGTATTGAGGAATGGATTTGAAAGCAGAAGCCTCGAGGGCCGAGCGTTCAGCCACTATAGATTCTGCCACCGCACCGCACACTCGTTCTGGCGTTTTTGATACAGACATGGAGTTAGTGTTTGCAGAGTGCCACTCCAGCAGATAGCCGCCTCCCCCCCCTCCCTCCCCGTCTCTCTGACCCTGCGTTGGTGTGTGCTGATGAGCCCAGAGTGGATGCACTCACGAATGGCGCGCATGTGAGCGAGCGAGCGAGCGCTGCAGAAACTGTGGGAGCTCCATTTGTTGTGTAAATGCGCGACGCTAATTGACTGCCGGGCACGCAGCCTCTCCTTCACCGGCTGAACCCTGGCCTCCGCCGTGTCCCGGGGATCCTGCCAGGGAAATGTTTGCCCCACTCGTGTGCCCCCCCACCCTCTCTTCTCCGTCTCCCTGGGTCTGATCAGGCCTGGCGCCGGGCCAGAGTGAGGATGGGCGCAGCCTCGCTCTCCTCTCTGTCTGTCTGCCTCGGAGTCGAGCTCCCCTAATGAAAAGCGTGCAGCGTTTACTCCCCGGTAGCATGCTGCGTTTCCTAAATCTCTTTTGTTGCAGTTTTCTGATCTGGAAAAACACAAGGAGGAGGCCTCTCTTTGTTTTTTTGGGTTTTTTTCCAATACAGTGGTTTTGCTATCGACTTCTTTTCAGACACAATCACTCTGTCGTGGTCCCATCTGTTGCCGTAGATCCATGTCTAAATTGCAAATTAGCCGCCTCCCGCCACGCTTTAAAAAATAATTCAAAGAGTCAGTCGGTGCAAAGTGACGGTCCGGCGCAGTTCGCCATATTATCCCTGCTTATCAGTGCCGGCCTCGGTGGGAAGCCCACATAAGACACTGAGCCCAACTGTCAGCTGGCAGGAGGCCCAGATCTGGCCTACATGCAGAAACAGACTGTGTTTTATGTTTGGCTGCCTGCAGTAACAGCCCGTAGTCGCACACAATGACCTTTTGACCCCACCTCCGAGGCACGGCGCCCGTCTGCAGTGCACGTATTCAGACGCGCAGTGTTCACTTGGCGGTTGAGTGTCGATTGATGCGTCGGTCGCACTCAGTCTTTGTGGGAACGAGACGTCATGGAGGAAATATTGCAGGATGGAAGTTCAACGTATTTCTCCAATGACGTTTCTGAAGGACTGTTTTTCCACCAAGTAACATCATCATCATCATCATCATCGTCAGATTCAACAGGTGTAAAAAGGCCCAAGTTGTTGTTGTTTTATGCATAGAGATATTTGTTGCAGATGTTTTTGTACATTGCCTGCTGCGAGGCTGTTGTAGTGCCAGCATGTTCAAGGGTCCAGCTGAGAACGACCTCTGAGCCTCTGGTGATGTTCTGCACGGCAAATTCAGTTAACAGGATGTCAATTCAAAACTGTCTAAAGTGCACGGGGGAAACAACAAGCAAAACACAATGTTGCACACAGCCTCTATTGGTTGAAATTAGTGTAAAATAAAAAGCAGCTCCAACAGTAAATTAGGGCAGAAAATAAAGAATCTGGGAAAACACAATAAAGCAGATTTATTGAGCTCAACTACTGGTACGGAACAAAACAACCGTTTAGTGCATTGTGGTCACTGTTATGAAGGAAATGCAATCAAAATTACAATGCATATTCAGGGAGAACACACACGCACGCACACACACACACACGCAGATGACGATCCGACCTCGTGCGCTCAGGTTTTCCCAGGCCAGCTCATTGTTCTGCAGAGGTAAACATCAGGGAGCATAGAGAGGAACAGGCAAACAATAAACCGACACACTCCTGAAACACTGTTTAGACTGTAAACAAAACAGTAAGTGCGGTTCGAGTTTATATACGTGTGTGTGTGTGTGTGTGTGTGTGTGTGCGGGTGTGTGCTAAGTCGAGCACCGATGCAAACAGCAGTCCTGGGAAACACCCGGAGGTTCCGTTTGCAACAACGGGCCCGTTCCATATTATAGCTCCTCCCACGGCTGGAGGCGTCCAAACATCACTTCTCTGTTCACCGGTGTCGGGTCCACAGTCGAGTCGTCCATCCAAAAAAGGCATTGAGGGAGAAACTCTCCGGGTGGTGGTGGTGCGAGGCCGGTTGCTCTCTACTCTCCGCCTCCGTCGCGCCACTTCAAGCCGCGGAGCTCGGAATATCGTGAAGGACGGTAATTTTAGGCCTCCGCCGGCCAGCCAGCGAGACACAAAGAGACAAAAGCGAGGATTTAACATGGAGCTCCGCCACTCAGGCTCTCAGACGACAACAATAGGATTAGCTCGCGTGCTAAATGACGGAGGGGCCGGGGCCAAGCTTCTTATTCTGTCACCAGGCTCCTTTTTTTTTTTAATGGAAGGTGATGTCGTCGCAAGGTGCCATCACACAATAATAACCCAGTAGTTTGGATCACACTAGACATAAATTACCAGTCAAAAGTTAGGACGCAGACTATGGATTTAATGTCTTTTCTTTCAGTTTCCTGACTGTTGACATTTCAGTTTCTCACTGAAGGCATCAGAACTACGTCTGAACACAGGGACTTATGTTGAAAGCAATATAAATGTAAAATAACTCAAACACTTTTTATATTTAAATTATTCAAAATAGCCACCTTTCATAAAAGCCATATTTAGAGTATTTAAATAGTTTTTCTTTGCTGCATAATTGCATACATCTTGCTCATATATTTGATGTCTTCATCCATCTGCACTGTAGAAAGTTGTAAAGATAAAAAAAAAAAAAATGCATGAGAAGGTGTGCTTAAACTTTTCACTGGTATATTTTTTTTAAATTCTGATATTTGATTTAAAAAAATGTAAAGATTGATGTTCAAGATGGTTTCATCTTATCTCGGGCTGTTTTTGTGGACAGTGCAGCGAACCCACTGGGCTGAAGATTTCCCAAAGTTGCCCAACGCGTCTGACTCATCAGCGGCTGCAGCAGGAGAGCAGGAATTTCTCGTATCCACAAGTGGAAACAATTACAGTGAGGGAGACGGCGACAGAGAAGGGAAGAGCAGAGCGAAATGTGGAGAAACGATGATTTGGGGCTTCGATCACTGGAGGACCATTAAAAATATAAAAAGCAAATGCATTTCCTGTTTTGATCCCCCCCCCCCGCCCCCCTTCCTTGTCATTGTGCACCTCTAGTCTCCAAAAACACATCCAGCGCTCCTGTAAAAGCTCATTGAATCACATTGACTTGCATGCGGAAGCACAAAACAGAAAAGTCAGATATGTTGGCTGGAAAGTGGAGCGACGGAATAAAAAAAGAAAAGAAAATCTGGGGGGGGAGGAGTGGGGAGGGGAGGGGAGGGAGGTCGGAAGTGAAAACTGAAAGAGGAGCGAAAATCCTGGCATGAAACAAAAAAAAAGGAGGAAAGAGCAAATTGCCCCTGCTCCCACCCCCCACCCCCCTGCTCCGCTAGCTGCTGCAGCAGCATTGCAGCCAGACGGCCAGAGTGGGGTCTGACTCAGCAAGACTTGAACCGGGGCCCGAGCCTATAGCTGCGGGGCCAGACGGAACAAAACACACTGGCAGGCCCGGCGGCAGCGGCAGCGGCAGACCTGCAGCTCCTTCGCTGAACTGCAGCCGCTGAGCCAAACACTCTTAATTAGTAGCTGCTGCTGCTGCCGCCTGCCCTGCCCCGGCGCCACTGTGGTGAAGCCCCAGACCCGGTGTGTGTTTGTGTTCTGTCTGTCTATATGTGTGTGTGTGTGTGTGTGTGTGTGTGTGTGTGTGTGTGTGTGTGTGAGAGTGATGGGTGTCTTCCTTTCTTCTCTTTTCTCTTTTTTTGTTGTTTACCCTGCGCTTCAGCTGCGTTGCCTGCAGGCTTCACAAGCGCCTATAGTGTTGCAGTGTTAGCAGCGCGTGTGCGGTCGTTACAGGTGGGGCCGGAAGAGCACATCTGAAGACCACATGTTTACTCAGCAGCAGCCAACGCGGCTCCCCCTCTGAAGTCTGGAGCTTTCTGTGTTTCCCTTTTCTTTCTGGACTTACGGGCGGCGCAGGCTGTTGACTCGGAGGCTTCGAGAGGCTGCTTCTGAATGTTGGCCTCAGAGGCTTCCGACGAATTTTATGACCATCCAGAGCAGCGAGAGTGTGAATTGCATCCGCCTCTGCAGTGTGCACGCGTGCACGTGCACGTGTGTGTTTGTTACGACAGAAATGCTTCGTCGTGAATCATCGGCTTCAGGTTCCTATCAGAGTCGGACCATCCTTCCTTCCTTCCTTCCTTCCTTCCTTCCTGTCGGGGGGCACGTCGCGTCTTGACGGAGGATTCTTCACAGTGTAGACGCACAACAGATTGAATTTAGCTGGTTGCGCACGCACACACACACACGCTGATATCTGCACAGGTTACAGCACAGAACAACCCAGTGACCCAGATTGCCACCGCTGATGCCCCTCCCCCACCAACCTCTTCACACAAAGACAGTGTCTGGTCGCGGCGCCGCTAACGTGGCCGGGCGATAAACTACTTGCGATTTGATTAAATAAAAAATATATCTATATATATCTATATCTATATATATATCTCAGCGGGGGCGAGTCTGTAAAATGGCAGCGCAGCTGTTCGACGGTGAAAACGTGCATTTAGGGGCTTTCCAGGATTTCCGATACTCGGCACGATAACAGATTAAAAGTTTATGTCTGTTTTTATGTGTTTTTGTTCTATTTTATTGGTCGATGGTCGCAGTTGTCGCGGTCGGCCCGCTTAATCTGCTCATCTCGGTGCTCCCTTATTTCCATCCCTCCGCACTCGGCGAATCAGCTTACCAAGAAGCTTCCGTGCTTCTCGTGGCTGCTGTTAAGCCCCATATGTAGCCGCGCAATATCCCCTCTTAATGGCAGATTGAGCCGTGTGACCCCCCGCCCCCCCAACCCCCACCCACCCACTCCCCCCAAAAAATCCTCCACTGTCTTCATTCTGCCATCCGAATCCCTCAAGTAAGTCGGTGCCCTCTGATTTCCGGGGTGTTGGATTGGTGGATGAGATCGGACAGTGAAGGCGGAGTCGGCTGTCGCTCATCAGGGACTAGAGATCTATTTTTTGTTTTTATTTCTTCCTTGGGAGAAGGAGGAGTGTTTACACTGGGGGAGGGGAGGGGGGGGGGTGCTCCCTCGAGGTCGCTGCTGCTCGGGACCACCCGGACGTCACCTTGTGAACTCTGCTACCCCGCTCTCAGAATATGCAAACAAGTTCAAGTGGCCACTCGGCCGACTCGCCCAGTAAAAAGAGTCGCCAAAAAAAAATTAAAAAAAATGTTACTTAACCTTAAGAATTGGGAGTCGGTTTCTCATGCGCTTTGCACAAGCAAAACTGATTTTGTCTCAAGTGTAAATTCACCTGGTAAAATAATTTCTCGATACATAAAATTGGTGAAAAGCCTGCGGCTATTTGAACTCGCACACAGAACGACTCGTGATGTCTCTCCAGTAAATAAGCAAAGGCTGGAGAAAGCTGCACTCGCAGCTACGCTGCGCAGCCCTACTGCACCACGGAAACTTGCGATGACTATCGAAAGAAGCAGTTCCTTAGCAAACCACAGGGGGCAGTAGTGGGCAGTCCAACTGTGGACAGGTGGGAAATTTTGAAAAAATATTTTGCAAATCATGTTGTGAGGCACGAAAGAAATACTGTGCGCGGGTCATTTTCTTTCAAACGTTGGCTTCATGAATTAGCCCTGCGTCGAGGTCGAGCTTTGTGCTTGCGCTTTTCATACAAGCATCTGCTAGTAGCAGAGGAGAGCTGAGAGGAGAGTTTTCTGCTTGTCGTCAGGGGATGTGCCTGTTTTTGCAAATTCTCTCAATATGTCATGTATCCGTTGGAAACGTGCAGATACTTGAAAAGCCCATTTACTGTCCAGAGCTTTGAGAAAAACAATATAAAAAGTTAATGAAAAAGCAAAACAGAAATCCATTTAATAACGATACAAAAAAGAAAGTTGAATTGAAGGGGGAAAAATACAATGAATTTCACTGGGACATTAATGAGCGGCTCTCTGTGGTCTCTGCCGGGAGCCGTCTCTCAGACTTTTATTTAAATTCAGCTTGTTTTTCCTCCCGGCAAACTGTTTGGGTCTTCAGGTGAGGCCGCTCAGAACAACACCGCGGGCCTCCAGGAGGAGTTGTCTGCGTTTCAAGGCAGACTCTCAATTGCGTTCGGGATGCTAATGCTGCCTTTTGGGGAGGGGGAGGGGGGTGTTGGGGGATGGGGGAGTGGTTTGTGCAGAAGTGGCGAAGAGAGAGCTCGCGCCGGCACTTTGTTTTGTCCCACTTATTCATCAGGACTTTAACGACGCTTTGCACAAACGGCGCCGGGAGAGAGGCTTTGGCTCGGGAAAGGTCAGGGTGCAGTGCAGCACGGCACGGCGTGGCACGGCACGGCACGGCACGGCGGCTCCACACGCGTGTTGCCGAGGCGTCAGTTGACTTCTCTCGGAATGGAAAGAAAAAAAATCTTTCTTTTGGCTGATTGAGACGCAGACCTGCTGTTTGTGTGTTTGTGTGCGTGCTGCTACCGCCGCCGCCGCCGCTGCCGCTTAAAGGTCCAGTGTGCAAAATATTTAAGGAAGCCCGTCGGACTGCATGTTTGGTACTTAGGGCCCTGCCAGGTGGGCTTCCTTTAATCCACGGCTTCTTTAGAAACACGGCGGCACAACAAGATGGCAGCTAACTGGGAACCTGAAGACCTTTGCTCTGTGTATATTCTTCTATAAATAAGAACTGTTCAAGGGTCAGAAAACCAAAACCAAAAATTGATTGTGCTGAGTATACACTTTAATTGGGGTATTTGGGCTTTTGTATCTTGAGCTTTTAACCGATATAAGAATCACAAATCAGGCCAAATTCTACACTTGAAGGCAGTTGTTGAAACTCAGACGAGCCCTCCAGGTCCAGACTGGGCTTTTCCTCCCCGGTGGGCCTTTAACCCGGACCTTTATAAGCACGCGTCCGTCCAGGGCTGTTGGCCGAGGTCGCGAGCCGAGAGCGAAGACTGCTGACAGCTTCCTGTTGCACCCTCCCACCTCCTCCCCTCCTGTGAAATCATGAGTTCTAACAAGCCAGACAGATCACAGGAGCCCGGGTCCCGCGGCGGCCCCAGAGTGGGGTCAGCTGACCTGCGGAGGCAAGTGGATTGCAGTGCGGCGATGGAGGGCGGCTTAGCGCTGAATCCCATTATCAAATAATAGGTCAGGGCCCACTTGTACCAAAGACATATTAGGTTGTGGTTTAATTCCGAAGCTTTGTGGGCCTGACTTTCTCTCTCTTTTCCCCCCCCTGCTGTGTGAAGCGATTGGCCGGGTGAACAGAGGGATCCTGGTGTGAAGTCGGCGGAGTCGCGAGGACACGGCGATAACGCGGCCCGTCGCTCAGCTCTCTCGGCCGGCGCCGTAATTCTATCAGCGATATTGATATTTTTTTCCGCAGCGCTCGCTGCGGCGTTTAACACGCTGACATTGTTCCGAGCCGAGAGAGGCACTTAATAATAAAATCTGCCGCAACGTTGAGAGACGGCAATTTGAGAAAAAAAAAAAAAAAAGCTAAAAGCCAAATGCACATTCTCCTCCAACGGGAAAAATATCCAGAACGGCGTTCCCGTCACATCCAATGGCGTTTGGATCACTCGGAGTCTGAAAGACCGCCTGCTCGCTTTTCGGCCCCTCCCACCTCCCGCAAACCATGTTGTTATACTTTTCTCTTTGACGATGGAACTTGGCAGGTCGCTGTCGGTGTGATCCATACTTTCAACACTGCTGCCTCTGAGACCGCAGGGCCGGTGGAACTCGGCGGAGACAAACCGTCGGTGTCTTTCTTTCTTTTCCTTCGTTTGCTTTCGTCACGGCGGTCATGAGCGAGTCTCAAAGCGAGGCCGGGTGTGGAAAGTCCGACGACACTTGGCGGGAGGAGGATTTCATAACGCCGGGACGATTCGCTGGTATAATTTAGTCCCCCACCCCCACCACCCGCTGCCCCTCCTCTTCCCCCTGCCCCTCCCTCCCCTCATTCCTCTCACTCACCACTCTTCCTCCCTCGCTCCCGCCAGCCTCTCCTTATCTCTCTTCCCCTCCGCTCGTATTACTGTATTTTTCAACGTGCCCCTGTGTTTTTCTCTCGCTCCACCTCTGTTCTTATCCGCCCTCCGGCGCTCCTTTTCTCCCTCCCTCCCTCTCTCCCTCCCTCCCTCCCCTCACCCATCCCCGAAATCTCTGCAGCTGCATCCTGGACTCGGCTTCTCTGCTCTAACGACCTCTTTGGCGAGGGCCCCGTTCCAACACTGTCTTTCCCCCGCCGCCGCTGCGCACGTACGCGAGCGTCCGGTAAAGTAAACTCAGACGGACACAAAAGGGAGTCAGGCGCCCACAGAACACACACACACACTCATACGCACACACACGCCCTATTTACACAAGTGCCGGCGTTATTAATCGTGCCGCCTGCTGCCAAGTTGAGAGACACTCGAGCTAATGTTTTGCCTCCTGTTGCTACTTAGCGCTGCCTCCCACTTCGTCCTGTGACTAACCCCGCCACGCTCGATCCTACCCGTCCTTCTGGTCCGTCCAGAAGGACCAGCCCCTCCTAATGGGGAGCGCTCCAAAAAAACAGTCAGGCGCCTCTCCAGAGGCTCTGATCGTGGGCTAATTGTGTTAGACTGCAGGCCTTGGATCTTACCAGGAGGGAGAAAATGTTGTTAGAAGGGTCGACAGACTGAGGCTCGCAGTTAGTTTACCATCGGTTGATGGGGAAACAAAGATCGTTTTGGGCTGTCTGAAAAACACGAAGCAAAACAAAGCAGTCGGTTTCTCATGCGCTTGCAGTGCAAGTGACCGTTGCTCTAACTGGAGCTTGACTCTGTAATAGTTGTTGTAAATTTAACGGCACGAGTAAAACTCGTTTTGTTTCAAGTGTAAATTAACGTAGTTAAATCATTACTGGATGTATAAAATTGGTGAAAAGCCCACAATAGCATTTGAACTCGCACACAGAACGACTGGCGACATCTCTCCAGTAGTCCAGTACCATGGAAACAAAAAAAAGCAGTTCCTTAGCAAACCACTGGGGGCAGTGGTGGACAGGTGGGAAATTTAGAAATTTTGTGAGGCGCCAAGAAATAATGTGTGCGGGTCATTTTCTTTCAAATGTTGGCTTCGCACTCGAAGGCTGCATGAATTAGCCCTCCGTCGAGGTCGAGCGTGTGCTTCTCATACAAGCGTCTCGCGTCTAGCCGAGAGGAAAAGTTTCTCCTTGTCGCCAAACGTGCACAGACTGCTCCTCTCCACTTATCGCGCTCCATTCCTCCTCATTCCGCCCGGCTGCTTGTCTGGGAAAAAAAATCTCTGTCTCTCTTTGTCTCACCTGCGCCGTCTTCTCACCCCCCCACCCCCCCCCAACCTTCCTTCACCCTGTGGATGCACACTTCTTGGCAGCACTTTTGCTTTTGTCTCTGCGCCTTTTGCTGCAACCTCTGTTTTTTTTTTTTTGTTGTTTTCTTTGGTTGATTGTGGCAGAAAATCGACATCCATCCAGGCCCTTTTAGTCAGCAAAGCGGTGTCTCTTACGTATGCCACCAACCGTGTGCAATTGAGCTTTTTAGACACACACACACACACACACACACACACACACACACATTTATGCAGCGGCCTCCGTCTCCGTCTCTTCAGTGGGGCAGTGATGTGTGCAGTGCTGTGCGCTCAAACAGGAAGGCAGTATGTGCTGACGGTTTGGGACGAGCCAGGAAGTCGCCTGAGCTCATTCTCTTCCCTGTGACGTGAATAGGCTTGCACACACACACACACACACACACACACACACACACACACACACACACACACACACACACACACAGTGAGTCTCGCTCCCTGTTGACTGGAACGCTCGCTGGCTTGCGACGGAGCTCCCGAGCTAAAAACGGTTGGCGGGTCGGAGACACGCGTCCTTTGTCTCAGCTCCACAATGGCCCCTGATGGCCTGAGATAATTGGCCGCGGCCTCGCTCACATGACTCGGGACGCCACGGCGCCCATTGAGACGAAATGAATGTTCTCGTCCTGCCGAAGAGAGCCCGCGCTGTTGTCTTTGTTTCAGGCGTCGGCCGTGGCAGATCTATCTGCATGCTGTGATGAGTTTGACCAGCGGGTCACTCTATTATCTGGTGGCAAATTGGCTCAGTTGTTGTCGAGTGCTTTCTTTTTTCCTCCTACAAAGATTCTTTGTCAGATTCTTTCTCAGATGCCCGGACAAGCAACAATTTACACCTCATCGCGTGTTTTTACACTCAATTCTCCTTTTCAGTCTCTCGTCTCTTCCCTAAACTGCGATAACCGCCTCGGCTCCCGCTGTCTCGTGACCCGCCCGAGGATCCGACTCGGCTCGACATCATGCGACACGAGCCACACGCCTGTCTCAAGCCATTTGGACTGCAGAGTGAAGCCCCGCGGTCACATGTCCGGCAGTCGGCAGCGGCCTTAATGGACGCAGACGGAGCTGAGCCGTCAAGGAAACGCTTGTTCGGACTTTATTTGTTGGTCTACCGCTGTGAGAGCGGAGCATTTATTTGTACAAACTTGCATTAGATGATGTAATGGCCGAGACCGAGAGCAGATGGTCAGTTTCATGTCTGCTTCAATAAGCGTGATGAGCAGAGGCACGGCACTCCAATTCGACTCGGCTCGGCTCGGCGGCGGCGCAACCGGCAGAATTTCCAGCTGGGGGCGATATTAGCGAGCGAGGGTCCAAGACTGGAGACATGGATACACGGACAACAGTCAATATTGAGGAGTGGTCTAAAAAAACAGCAGTTAAATCATCTTTTGCTCGATGGAAAAAAAAAATAATTTGGCCCTAAATCTTATTGAAAATTGACCTCTGCCAGTAACACATTTTGGAGGATGAAGATCTGAGGATTGTTGATTTGAGTAAGAATGAACCTGTCAGTTTGATTGAAAGTAAGTCTTAAACTACCTTAGGAGTTTCCCCCTTCAGTTGAATGTATCGTACGTTTGAATATTATTGATGTCATAAATATCAACCCTGTTGACCCAGGATGGCCGGGTTGAGGCTTTTCAAAGGTTGTTTTTGAGATGGTCGCCGGGCCGCCTGCTCTTTGCTCATCGCTCTCAGGCAGGAGTTGTGCAGCCGGCCGACAGTGTTGGTCTTTCACCGGCGCCTCGCTGTGAGTCTCCCGCAGGGTGTAGGACTTCCTTTATGGTACCATTAAAACAAAAGGACATTCTTTTTAATGGCTTTTGGCCCGGAGGCCGCTCCTTCTCCACCCGCCGCTGTCCCCCGAACCCTCGGAGAGCACTTTTTATAATGGCGCTCCCGCTCTCGCCGCAGCCGCTCCTCGGAAAGTTTTTACAGAGCACCGCAGATGCGCTCCCACTCCGGCTCTCCGGATGTCAAGGGTCAATCAAACTCATAAAAGGAGGGTGTGAGGAAGAGAAAGCCGAGGAAAGGGAGGGAGGGAGGAAGGGAGAGAGAGAGAGAGAGTGTCGTTGCCGTCGAGGACCCGGTAATAAGCCGTTTGGAGGCAGAGCAGGCTGCATTCCATTACGGTGAACTCAGCGGGGAGAACACAAGCAGCGCTATGAAAGAATGCGTCGGGTTTTGTTGTGTTAAGAACGAGTCCTTCAAGGGTGGATGCACCGCACACAGGGCTTCCTTTTGTCTCCTTCCACTCGACTATAAAGTTAATTTGTGGAATTCGGCCTCATTGGAACAAATTGTCCAGTTACAGGGGATCTCCCCGTTCCAGTCCCAGGCTAGAAAAATATGACCCACCAACTGTGAGAAGATACGTCCTGATTTAACCACCCTGGTGAGCCTGAGCCTGTCGTCACTCGCAGTAGCGTGGAGAGAGAGAGAGAGAGGGAGAGAAAAAGGCACCTGGCTGTGCAAAATGTTCGGATGTCTGCAAGAGGTGCGCTTAGCTGCAAGAGCGCCCCCGACACTGACAAACGCGCCTCGTAATTCAGTTGGCCCGCCGGAGGAGACGCGCTCTGCTCGACAACAGACGCAGGTTCGGCGAGAGACCTGCTCAAGGAATTCGTGGCCTTATTACTTTTCCCGCGCCGTTCATCAAACGGCGCTGGCAGATATTAAAGCGGTGAGAAGGATGATGTGAGTCTGATCCAATGGCGAGATAAAGACGCTGAGCAGCAGTTTGCCGCCGGGGCTGAGAGGCTGGCTGGAATATTAGCTGAGAAGTTTGAGGATTTGGCAAGAATTAGTAGCAGCGGGAGAGACTTGACTGAAGCTGCTCTCTGTTCTCGTAGCAGTAAATTCAAACACTCCGATTCACAATTCATCGAAGTCTGATTTGATTTAAAGGCTCGTGCACAGATCAGGGCTGAGCGACGTGGACCAAAACTCATGTCTCGATGTATTTAGGCTGAATATGGAGGTATGATGGATGTCCTGATATTTCTTCAGCTAAAGGTTCAGTCAAAGTCAAACGTCAAGATGATGATGTATGTATGATATAACAACAGGAGTGAAATTCTAGAGCTCCATGTATTGATCGTACAGTTATTAGCTGTTTCTCATACTACTTTATATCTCGACTCCACCAAGTGTCAACAACAGTTTCTTGTTATTTGCAGGTCTATTTTTCCTTATTGCGTTTTCTGAAAATATATTGATATCCTGTATGATTCTTACATTGACGTATCGCCCAGCCATAGCACATATTTGCAGTTCTCCTCGCAATGCTTCTGGATGTTGCGCGTCACTGGTCGTCAGTCGCAGCCATTGTGCTGCTGTGTCTCCTCTGTCGGCTCCTCGTACAGCCAGCGATGAACAGGCTGCTGCATCGCCGCGCTGCGTTTCGACTTGTGCGAGGCTCGCAGCGGCCTTGACCTACATTTCCCCGCGCACACACACACCTCTCCCACCTTCACGCTCACCCACACACACACTGACAGACACAAACGCACAGGATTTACCGTGAAAAGAAAGACCCAGTCGCGGCGAACACAGCCGAGAGATTAAGAGTAAAACCACTAATCTGACGCTGCCTGCGTCTCCGTGCTGGTGCGCCTGTGTTTGTGCCGCTCCCTCTCTGAAACGTGGGCAGCGCCGCTTCAGTCGGCGGCCGCCGCTCTTCGCTCGCGCGTCCTCCTCCGAGTGTGAACCACAGCCCCTCCTCCCCACGACCCTCCCGAAAAGAAGCGCGGGCGAGAGAACCGCGCTCCGGCGTTCGTGTTGATGATCCCGTTGAACTGGACGCTGGAGCAGTCGGGGTGGGGGGAGGGGGGAGGGCGAGGGGGTTGTGGCGGAGCAGGCGGCATGAGACACGAGTCAGCTGGTTCCGCTGGACAGGGGAGGGACTAGAAAGACGGAGGCAGATGCCGGGCGTCCGCCCCCGGTGTGTTATTGTGGTGCCAGCGAGACCCAGAGGTGCTGAGGTGGAGCTCGCGACGCCCAGCAGGTGTGCAAGAAACTGACAAGAAGAAATGACAAGAAGAACAATGACAAGAAAAAGGGGAGGATCCAGACACACACAACACACACACACACACACACACACGCACGCACACACATACACACACGCACCATTGTGGTGCAATCAGAAGTCACATATAGCTGGAATGTCTGCGCTCCACGAGGTGAAGAATTCCACACAGCGAGTTGACCACAGCTCGCTGCTGCTGCTGCATTCCAGGCTGCAGCAGCAGCAGCAGCAGAGAGGTGTCAGGAGCAGGGGTCAGTGTTGCTCTGACACCGCTGCGTGTGTGTGTGTGCGTGTGTTATGTTCTGTAACCCGCTGGTAGCTGACAGCCCCTTGCTTTATTTGTCCCGTGTCGGCCAACTGCAGGCAGGACAGGGACAACTGTGCTCTGCACCCCGACAACTCACACACACGTACACATACACACACACACACACACACACACACACACACACACACACACACGTCTCTCTGTCTTCTTGTGAGAGTTTACACACTCACTTCTGCACAGCCCAGGCCGAACTCTCACCCTAAACATGGCCTCGCTTCTGACCTGACTTCTAATTTTAAGGAAGTTTGGAGGTAAATTTCTGGTCACTCGATTAAAAAAAAAACAAAAAACATCCTCAGTCCAGCGGTTTAGATAAACTTGCAGCAGCAGTGCAAGCTGATAACACCCGGTGAGGTCATCGAGTCTGTCTGCTGGTTTATCCATCCAACCGCCAAGCCAAAGGAGTTGCTATGTGTTTATTACCGTGAGGAACAAGAGGAGATTTCTTTTTTTTCCTTGTGTCGTGCTGCCCGAAGTCTGTCTGTGGCCTCAAAGTGGCAGCTGTCTCGCTCTATCACGCACACACACACACACACACACACACACACACACACACACACACACACACTGGGTGTGAGACTTGCAGTTGTCCCTGTTTGGATTATGGCTGCTGCAGCTTTTGGAAGTGTGACTGGACCTCTGCAGGCAATATTTTTTTTTCTCACAGCTCCTCCTTTCGTTTCTCGAATTCAGCCCGATGAATCCAACCAGTGAGGAAATGTGTGACATCAGTCGTCAGTTTATCGTCGCACTGTTAACAATCACTGCCCAGACGACACACACACACACACACTCGAGCTCAATCCAGCCGTTGCGTTTCTCTCGAACCCCTGACGTCATTTTCTCTTAACTTCTGTGTTGAAACGCCAGTGGGCTCCTTCTTTTCTTTGAGGTGGGGGAGGGGCTGCTTTCTTTCAGTGCCTCATATGCAAAGGCAGTCACACACATTCACACCTGAAACGTTTGCTTTGCGGCCACAAAGAGAAGTAAAACAAAAGGCAGCGGGAGCCGCGGTCCTTTGCAAGTGGCTGCGTTTGCACATCAGATCTGAGCGACCTGCAGCTCCCAGCTGGAGGGAGGGACGCGGTGAAAGGTGAAAGGTGCCGTCATCCGCCCTGAAGTTGCTCCACACTTCACAGAGCCTTTAAGTCACTTAAGACAAAACAAAAAAGAAAAAAAAAAACCCACCAGTTTCAGTTCCGCCCGCACGCTGCGGTCGCGATCGTGGGACGAAAAGCGCTCGGTGAAGAGCGACAGATGGCCCCAGATGATATTCCCATGACGTTCCTGCCAGTTATTCCAATAATGTGAACGCTCCCCCATTAATCCCCTGGCGGACAGAGTGATTGCTTTGTTGCCGTGGCGGGACTTTAGTTTGTTGGGGTTTTTTTTCCCCTTGATGCGATAAGAGGGCGAATGTGGCCCCGCCCACCACCACCAGAACAACAACAACAACAACAACAACAACAACAACAACAACAACAACAACACCACCAGTGAACCCAGTCCTTGACTTTGAGGATGTGATGGCAACACGTCAGCACCCAGCTCCTGGAGGTGAAGGGGGCGGAGCTTCCGCCCACTCAGAAGTTTTTTTCCGGTTGCGGACCGCCTCCCCTGCAGGACCTGGAGTCCTGCAGGGGCAGACACTGGTGGAGCACTCCACCAGTGTTCCCAGTGAGCCGCCAGCCGTCGGTGTGTCGGGGGATGGTAATCCATTCCTCCCATATGCAGATAGTGGCGGTGAGATTAGGCAGCAGACCCTGGGAGGGGATTAAGGCTTTCGGGGGGGGTTTGACTCCCCTTCTATCTCCGCTCTGCTCAGTAAGCGCGCCACCCCTCCCCCACCTCTCTGTCGCCCCCTCCTGCGTTTCAGTCCCCCGCCCACCCCACCTTACAGTCTAGCCCCCCCCCCCACAGACTCTGGAGTGCGTCGGCTGCTGAGTGAAGGGGTGGTGGAGGGCAGATTATGGCAGAGACCCATTAAGGGGGTTTTTCTGCACGTCTCTTTGGATTTGCATGCGCATAATTATATTATTTTTCTTGTTTGTCCTTCGTTTCCGCATATATATATCAGGGCTGGGTGAGAGAGCCTAATCTTACCCCCAATTTTTTTTTTTTTTCTTTCTCTTGAATAAATATTTTGGCTGTGTTCTAAAGCCGCTCGGCTCTGCATGTTAACAGACCCTAAGAGGAGACGGAGCACAAGCGGTGGCAAAGTGTGCGGCTCTGCAGCTCTGCAATAAATACCATCATCCCAACGCACAAATTTTGGCCCTTTTTGCAAATTTTGCATAAGCGCGTTGTCGGGCCCCCGATGTTGGTTTTGGAAAGGCTGAGCAACTTTCCAGACGGAAGATTCCTTCGCGGTGATGCTGTGTTTGCAGGAAAAGGGTGTTATCTCATTGGTGGATCCGCAGCAGGGTTTGCCCCCCTCCCCCACCCCTCCCACCTCCTGAATGTTGAAACGCACAAAATGTCACAGTGATTTTTTTTTTCGTTCCTCTCTATTTAATTCGTTGTTAATGGACTATTTATTTACCCAGCAGTCTGGATCAAGGTGAAAACAGTTTGGGCTGCACACAAAACCAGGGTTTCCGCTGTGCATAAATCACCATCGAGCATCGGAATGAAAGCCGGCCCTCCGTCAGACATTCAGGAGTTTGAAGATGGGAAAATCTGCACCCACACCTGTTTGTGCAGCATATTTCTCAGTAAATGACCACTTGGAGTGAGTTTTTTTGACCTGCGACTTGTTGGTGTGCCGGGCGGGGGGGGGGGGGGGGGGGGTAATGGCCCTCGAACCCACCGGGAGACAACAGACCTGCTGGAGTCGAGTGTCTTCTCAGCTTCCTGCTGCAGCTCTTCAGTAAATGATTATAGGAGCTTCTGGGGCCTTTGCATCCGTTTCTCATTCCCCCCCCCCCCACACACACACACACACACACACACACACACACTCCTTCCTCCCTCCCCTCCCTCTCTCACCACCACCTCTCAGTCGTGACCCACCCGTGTTGCAACGCAGTGCTGAAGAGTCTCAATGCCGCTTCTTCTCACCCTCTTCCTCATCATCATCACCGCCTCCCATCTCGCCTAACCTTCTCTCTCTCTCTCTCTCTCTCTCTCTCTCTCTCTCTCTCTCTCTCTCTCTCCCTCTCTCCCCCCTGCTCCAGTGGCGAGTGCTGTAATTGATATGCCACTGGCAATAAATCAGCGGCGCTGCAGGTTCGGCCCGGTGACCATTATCTGAGCGGACAGGTTGAGCTTCTCCCAGGTAACAACGGGGCTGATAGAGAGAGGGAGGGGGAGAGGGAGAGAGAGAGAGTTAGGTTATCCAGCTCGGCTCACAGGACTCGCCCACATTCCCGGTCGGTTTGGGTCCTCCACTGCCGCCTCACATCCAAATCAAACAAACAAAGTGGAGTCTCTCTCTCTCTCTCCCTCTCTCTCTCTCTCTCTCTCAGGTCCTCCCACCTTCCTCTCCATCCCTCCATTCTGATTCCCCACGTTCCGCCGGGACCGCCGCGCCTGATAGGCCGTCCAGATATCAAATCCAATCACCTCGGCCCTCCTACAACCCGCCCAAACCCCCCCCCCCCCCCACTCCTAATGCTTTCCTGCGATGTGATAACAGCCCCCCGCCCCTCCCTCCCTCCCCGGATTGGGCGGCCGCCTATTCCCCGAAGCCGCAGACGTGCTCCGGCCGCCTGAAATGATTGACATGTTTTTACTCGATGGTGCCAGATACGACTCGCAACCTTGTTCCAGAGCTCTCGCCACAATTTCACTCCAGATTCAGGAGGAAATTGAAATGGTAGAAGGCTGAGAGGTGGCGGGGTGCGGGTGCGGGGGGGCGTAAGGAGGCGGTGAAGATGCTGGGTGATTGACCCTCGCTGCCCCCCCCCGTCCAGCTGCAGGACGAGGCTTCATTTTTATGAATATTTTAATAGGGAGTTTGACATAGAAATTGCTGGAACATAGTAGACATAAACCAGCAAAGACACATCAATAAACCTCTGGGGCTGGGCCAGTGAAGTCTTGGTTGGGACGTGGCTTTTAACAAGGTGATGGAAGTTGAGCCCATCCATCCATCCATCCATCCATCAGTCTCTTAATGTGTCTGTTAAGATCGTGATTGAGGTCGGAACGAAATGAAGAGGAATTTGCTGCGGCAACCTGTATGTTACCCCCCCCCCCCCCCCCCCGCCACCACCACCGTTCTTTCTTTCATCGGACTCCCTCATTCATTTGCTGCTGCATTTCATCGCATCCTTCTTTCACTTGGGAAATGACAAAGGAAAAAAATGAGGCCTTCCTCCATCCTTTTCTCCACCCCCCCCCCTCCCCCCGCTGCTGCTGCTGCTACTGTGCTTCAAATTGACATCTGCTCTCTCCGCTATACCATTGAGCAAGAAATTAGTTTTTTTTTTATTTTATGGGCCGGGCTTCATCACTTTATTGCGGCCGCTGATGTCGAGGAGGCTGCAATCTGTGTCGAGTCGTTTTAATCTCACAGAGTGGAGAGGAGCAGAGGAAGAGGAGGGGGAGGAGGAGGAGGAGGAGGAGGAGCAGCAGGGAGTCATCATCCGGCTTGCTCTCTCTCTCTCTCTCTCTCTCTCTCTCTCTCTCTCTCTCTCCAGCCTGTCGCCCGGCCGCTGTGATGTCGACACAGGTGGAGCCGTGCTTGAAATGCTCCCCACTCGCCCTGCTGCTGTTCCTCCCTCTCCTTCTTCTTCTTCTTCTTCTTCTTCTTCTTCTTCTTCTTCTTCTTCTTCTCCTCGCTCTGCTGCTGTTTCCTCCCCAGTGATTGGATACACAGTGACCCTCGTCTGCTCTCCCGCCGTTTATTTACTGTGGAAAAAATGCGCCGGCTTCGTCGTGGCGCTCCGCCGTGTGACTCTTAAAGAGGTGACGCGCACGAGGAGTCAGCGTGCGCCCTCTTTGGAAACAGTTAGAAAACAGGACAGTAGCTGGCCGCTCGCTGGCCGCTCGCTGGCCGCTCCTACACGGCCGCTGCTTCTCTGGACCTCATGTCGTCTTTGAGAAAGTGGAGAGAGTTTTTTAATAACGTGTGACAGCACATCACATCACAGGCCCGAGCAGGCCAGTCAGATATTTATCTTGCCGTTGTTTTCATTAAATTCGGACAAATGTGAAATGAGAAAGCGACGCACCTACTTCCCCCCCCGCGCCCCCCCCCCCCCCCCCAAAAAAAAATAACATTAGTTATGAATTGGAAAATACTTTTTTCCACTTAAAAAATAATAAAACATGCCTATTTTGCGCAATTGAAACCCCCTTTTTCTGAATTTGCCGGTCAGCAGTTAATTAGCGGCGAGCGACCCACTGCTGAGTCGTCGTCGTGTGTGAGCTGCAGAACATGTGATCACAAAACCCTCGCTCAATGTGAAACTGTCTCTCCAGAAGTGTTTTAAACCCGGCTGCCATCCCGGAGGTGCAGCAGCCTCACCCACTCACCCACTCACCCACTCACTCGCCCACCGCACGCCTCCGGTGGCAGACCAGAGCAACAACAGGCCGTCCGGTGTTTTTTCCCTTCTGTCCATTTCTTCCTCCCTTCACACATTTGTCTGCGCCGCCCGGCCGCTTTTATTTGTGTAAATTGGGGGACGCCACCTTTTCCTGAACCTGGTGAAGCTCTGTCTCGGCTGAGCTATGACTTGTTATTCCGCCAGCGTCGCCGCAATCTCTCTTCTCTTTCTCTGCCTCCTGCTATCTCTCTCTCTCTCTCTCTCTGCCTCTCTCGCTCTCTCTCTCTCTCTCTCTCTCTCTCTCTCTGCCTCTCTCGCTCTCTCTCTCTCTCTCTCTCTCTCTCTCTCTCTGCCTCTCTCGCTCTCTCTCTCTCACTATCTCTCTCTCTCTCTCTCTCTCTCTCTCTCACTATCTCTCTCTCTCTCTCTCTCCCCCCAATCACTGCTCACATGCTGTTTGCTGCAGCTGTAGCCCAAATTGATGTGCAATTCAACGACTCCTCTTACTGGAGGGGTTTAATTCTTCCTGCGCTGCGGAAGCCGCACCAGTGCATCTATTTCCTGCTGCCTTTTCCTTTTCTTCCTTTTTTCTTCTCTCCCCCCCCCCTTGTGGCCCGACTGCATAATACCTGCACGGAACGCCCACATTCACGGCGAACTCACAGCCCCAGTCTGACCCGTATGGCGACTGATTGATGGGCGGACGGCCTCGGCCTTTTGAGCGGCGTACAGTCCGCAGGGAGAGCAGGAAGTGGAAATAGCGATAAGACGAAGAGACGGAGGGAGGAAAAGAAAGTGCTTGCATTCCTTCTGGCATCTGCTCTCCCTCTCCCTCTCTCTCTCTCTCTCTCTCTCTCTCTCCCCGTCCTCCTGATTTTCCTTTTTTTCATAGCCTTCTCATCCCTTTCACTCTCCCTCCCTCCTTGCTGTCATATCTCCCTGTTGTGTCTCATCTGTTCTGATTTGCCGTGGTCATAAAATACCCTTCGCGCAGACACTTTGATAGTCAAGGTGAAACGGAAGCGGCCGGGGTCCCTGGATGAGGCGCCTCCCCCTCCTTTTTTTTTTTTTTTTTTTTTCTTTTCTTTTCTTTTCTTTTTTTTTTACATAATCAGCATTTAAAGGGGGAACTAATGTCCCGGCCGCCGCTGGAACATGATTGGCCTGTCAAGTAGCGGTGGACGCGCCTGGCAAAGCCTGCTCCTCATTATCATTACATTGTCATTGGGAGAAAAGCCCAAAGGGGCCAAATTCTTCCCTCTTTGACTCTCACCTCCCATCCCTCCACTTCCCTCACCTGTTTGACTGTCATCAGGCTGCTGCTCTTTAAGCTGAATCCGCCTCAGCCTCCAACGACGTGAAAAAAATCCATGTCCCGCGTTTAAGTAAAAAACCAAACAGAAAAGAAAAAAATGACGGCCAATTAAAAGCCTATTATTTGCGCCGGCCCTCCGGATTTATCACAATTAGCCACCGTTAAGCGAGTGTGATGGCGGCGGCGGCGGCGGGGCGAGGAGCCTCGCGTTGCTAAGCGAGATAGCGCGGCGTGATGAATCAACCCCGGGAAGTCCGTTTTAGGAAATATATTCATTACTTTCAAGGTGTATCAATCCAGCGGAGGCTGGAAGGACGACTTTGACTGATGTCTGTTCAAATGCAGAGGCTAGCGCTAGGCTAGCGCCCGCGAGGACGCTGCAAATAGAAACGGAGACTTTCAAAAAAAGAAATATGAGTGAATTATTGAGAAGCATCGTGCTGCGACTGCGTGGTGCATCCCTGACGAGGGTTGCTGCACTTGCTTCACTTATTTATTTGTTTTTTGTCGGCCCTGCTTAAGTTCTATCTGTCCTGATATATACGCGTGTGTGTGTGTGTGTGTGTGTGTGTGTGTGTGTGTGTGTGTGTGTGTGTGTGTGTGTGTAATGTAATTGCGGCTCCCTGAGGGAAGGCAGCCCGCTGCGCCGACCCCGAGAGGCCTGATGCCTGCATCCCGCTGCCAGAACTGCAGGCGTAATTACAATAAGGGGGGGCGGCTGGCCAGTCTCTTGATAATGTTGCAACCATGACAGGAACACTGGCGAGCGGACCTGCCTATAAATTGCTCGCTGTCAATTTAACAATGCCCACAGGCGAGCGTGTGGGCTTGTGCCTCTCGCTCGCTCGCGCACGCACGCACACTTGCACAACGCCACCGTGGTGAAGTTGAAAGTTATGAAAAATTAAAGAGGTTAGCGTTGTGAAGCCCTTAACTCGTTGCAGCAACACTGGTGTAACGCAGCCTTTAATATTCAGGCCCCGCCGTCAATGTTGTTCTCGCTCGTAATTAAATGCAGACACGCGCGCACACGCACACATGCAAACACACACACACACACTTGCCTTCCGGACTTGATATGATATCATTTATTTATCACAGGGATGAATGTCAGTCTGTATTTCTTTGGATACCGTGTGTGTGTGTGTGTGTGTGTGTGTGTGTGTGTGTGTGTGTGTGTGTGTGTGTGTGTGTGTGAGCCTTCTAGACCTCCGCCAGCCTGATGCTGAATAAATAGGAAACGCTTCTCTGATTCTCAACAACATTCTTATCTCTCTCTCTCTCTCTCTCTCTCTCTCTCTCTCTCTCTCTCTCTCTGTGTCTCGCAGGGCTCGCACCGCTGCCGATGATGTTCCCAGTGACGGCCTGCAGTTCACCCGACATGACGGTGGACCAGTAGGAGTTTTCCCCGGAACCCCTCCCCTCGGCCCTCGTCTTTTTGTTCCCTTGACGTCGGAGCGGTGAGGAAACCATCCTGACTCGGGACTCGGTAGCAGAACTTGCAGAACCTCCTCCTTCCCCTCCACCCCCCCTCCCACTGAAACCTCGAGGCAGCCCCAACATGAGCGCCCAGGCTCCGGCCCTGCCCTCCCCTGGCCGGGGGGCCGCCTGCCTCCTCTTGGGCCTCTTCCTCATGGCCTCCTCCTCCTCTTCCTCGACGCTCGGCCAGCCGCCGCCCTTCAGGCAGTTCGCCCCGGCCGACTGGGGCCTGACGCACCTGGCCATCCACAACAAAACGGGCGAGGTGTACGTGGGGGCCGTCAACTGGATCTTCAAGCTGTCCGCCAACCTGACCAAGCTGCGCAGCCACATGACGGGGCCCGTGGTGGACAACGAGAAGTGCTACCCGCCGCCCAGCGTGCAGTCGTGCCCCTACGACCTGGCGCAGACGCCCAACGTCAACAAGCTGCTGCTGGTGGACTACGCGCAGAACCGCCTGATCGCCTGCGGCAGCACCTCGCAGGGCATCTGCCAGTTCCTGCGGCTGGACGACCTCTTCAAGCTGGGCGAGCCGCACCACCGCAAGGAGCACTACCTCTCCAGCGTGGCCGAGTCGGGCACCATGTCCGGCGTCATCATCAGCTCGGCGCACAGCCCCACCAGCAAGCTCTTCATCGGCACGCCCATCGACGGCAAGTCCGAGTACTTCCCCACGCTGTCCAGCCGCAAGCTGATGGAGAACGAGGAGAACGCCGACATGTTCAGCTTCGTCTACCAGGACGAGTTTGTCTCCTCGCAGCTGAAGATCCCCTCCGACACGCTGTCCAAGTTCCCGGCGTTCGACATCTACTACGTGTACAGCTTCAGCAGCGAGCAGTTCGTCTACTACCTCACCATGCAGCTGGACACGCAGCTGACCTCGCCCGACGCCAGCGGCGAGCAGTTCTTCACCTCCAAGATCGTGCGCCTCTGCGTGGACGACCCCAAGTTCTACTCCTACGTGGAGTTCCCCATCGGCTGCACCAAGGACGGGGTGGAGTACCGGCTGGTGCAGGACGCCTTCCTGGCCCGGCCGGGCCGGCAGCTGGCCAACTCCCTGGGGATCTCGGAGAACGAGGACATCCTCTTCACCGTCTTCTCCCAGGGTCAGAAGAACCGGGCCAAGCCACCCAAAGAGTCGGCGCTGTGCCTGTTCACCCTGAGGAAGATAAAGGAGAAGATCAAAGAGAGGATCCAGTCCTGCTACAAGGGAGACGGGAAACTCTCGCTGCCCTGGCTGCTTAACAAGGAGCTCGCCTGCATCAACTCGGTAAGCCACCTCCTCCTGATCCTGCCTTTCAGCTTCTTTCTGTCCAATGTCACCTTTCTGGATGGCTTTTTTTTTTTTTTAATACACACACCAAAGTCAATCATGTTTAACAGAGTGGTCCTGATGAGACATAACAGATCTAATATGTCCAGCCTTTGTTCTAGTTCTACCCCTTTGGTATGAGCCCACTGCCTCAGGCTGTATTACAAAATGCAATGGTGAGAAAAACTTTTTGGACACTTTGTGCTTTTTTTGATATTAGCAGACTGTAAAAATGGAGCTCATTGCCTCCCTGCTTAGCACTCAGTATTTGGGGTTGGAATTGGGGGGTTGGATCGCCCAATGATTCCCAGGCGCAGCACTGCTGCTGCCTACCACTCCCTCAGGGGAAGATGGGTCAAATGTGGACAGGACAGTTTTTTCCATCCTTGGGACGTTAACTTTAACTTTATGGTTCAGTCGCCAACATTTACCCACATGCTGCACGTGGATCACAACCGAGTACAAGAGATACAAGGATTCAGTTTTCTTTTCTCTTGCCTTTTGTCAACTAAATAATCTCTGTGTGTTTGTGAGCCTGCGATGCAGCCAAGCCTTTTAAAAGATGCACGAAAAAAGTTTCATTTTCTGGCTAATATTTAATAATATGTCTGATTTTTTTTTTTTTTCACGACTGTATAGTGTAAAAAAAAAAGCCGAAAAAGAAAAAGTTCTCCCGATTTATTTTTATTATACACACTTCCCCTCTAACAAGCCTTTGGTGCTGCGATACAGGCACGCAGGCGGGGGACATCATTAGCCGCTTCCCCTGGATAGAGGAGGTGTCACTCAGAAGTAGTACTGGTTACACACACACAGGCACACAGAGCGATGCACACAGCGTGGATGTGTATGGACTGCGGTGCAGTGAGAGATCCTGGGGGGGACGGCTCGGCTTAGAACTGTTTCTTTAGCGAGTGATCCGGGGTGCATGGCCCTGCATGCGTTAAGAGAGCGGCAGCGCCGCCGCACTCACACTGGGGTCCTCAAGGAGCCACGGAGCGGCCGTCTCTTTATTTTCCCCTGACCTTCCCCCCGCTCGCAAGCTCGCTTCCTCGCTGGCGGCCCTCCGCGGCCTTCCGTCCGTCTATTAGAGGCGGCGAGTGGCTCAGTCTGTCTGGACCGCCAGGATTCACGACCTTTACCTTCCAGCCTGCGAGCTCCGAGAAACGCAGCCCTCCGTCTTCGCCGTTCACTTTGCTTAAAAGAGCTTTAATTAAGTACGATGCGCACGCACAGACACGTGCGCGCACAGACACGTGCGCGCGCACACACACACACACACACACACACACACACGCCAATGCCATTTGCCCCATGTGGCATCAAATGGGATGGGATGAGAGCGGCACTCCAGCGTTGATGCTCATTATCTGGAGTGCACAGGTGCGTTTTGTTTGGGCTGTGAAGAGAACTGCGAGCGACCCAGCGACCCCCCCCCGCCCCCCCCTCCTCCCTCCTCCACTTCCTCCTCCACCTCCTCCACCTCCTGCTCCTCTCCTCTGCAGATGGAGCCTCCTGTCCTCCTCCTTTGTTTTTCCTCATTTGGTGCCCTTTCTTTGCCGGGACTCATCAAATTGGCAACAACAGCCATTTTTTCAATTGGACTTTTATTCCAGCTCGACTGCTTACGGACACATTTCCAGTTGAGTAACGGCGGACGATTAAATTTGCCTGAGTGTGTTTGTTTGTGTGTGTGTGTGTGTTTGTGTGGTCAATATTTCAACTATAATTTAACACCTGATTCCTAGAGGAAAATCCAGGCGTGTGTGCGTGTCTTCTTTCATACGTGGTGTATGTGAATGGCAGATGCGGCGAAAAGGTCAACCTGAGCCTCTTGAATACAGATTGTTTAACGGTGATTAAAGTGTCTGCGGCCGTTTAATCTGATCTTCTTTTCCGCCGCCTCGGCCGCTGAAACATCACAAAGCCTCCTCCTGAAAAATGCGTCCCCGCTGATGACGCAACAGCCGCGAGGGATAAGCTGATCGGTTGACCCGGTGACAGCAGCCAGGCTGGTCGGGGTCAACCCGGAGGGGTTAATGGCGTCTGCAGCGAGCTGCGCATGAGCGCCGACCTGGTGTCAGCCGACCACCGCCGGCCTCGACCTCGGCCGCTGATCCCCGGGACCTCTCCTGTGACCTCGGACCAGTGGCCTGATATCGGTTTCCAACGTGGGAAACTGCCGCCGCGCAACGTTTCGACACACCAGTGCATAGCGGGTGGCTCGTGTCAGGTTCTGTTTGCCTGTCGCGGATTAGAAATCCAACTTTTTTCCCCATTTTAATGAATTGAAATTTTACTTTTGTGTTGTTGTTTTTTCAGCCCGTGACTTCCTGTTTCTGTCACCATCAGACAGTGGGGTGCAGCAATTGTTTGTTTGTTTTTTTAGAGGCTTTAGGGTTCAATCTAGGTTTTGGATGCATAGAAGTCTTTCAGAAACTTTTTTGGCCCCTTGTCGGGGATACAGTCCGAGGGTTTTTCATGACTTTGCAGGCTTCTCTTGGTGCTCATCAGCGATGTTTTTTCCCCCAGTGAAAAAAAAGTTATTTTCTCATTAAAAATCAAAACAAAATGAAAGAGAATTGCACAACCCAATTCCACGATTCTGCTGCTCTTCTGTTCTGTTATAATTGGATAATTCTGTAATTCCACAGTTGTGTGATTGCATCCCTCATAGGGGCCTATAGCCCATGTCCTTACTGGTTCCGACCTGGTCGGCACACACACACATGTACACACACATATCTGAAGCTATTTGCGGCCTGACGCTGAGCTCCGCCCACATTCCATCAGCTCCTCCTCTGACTGTGGGAAAAACGACCCTGTGACGTTCGGGTGGAGGGTTGAATACGTTTAGGTTGACCCCGCCGCCACACAGCGGTGGACAGCTGTTAGCCACACAGGCATGATGGATGGCCCCCCCCACCCCCCCAACCCCCTCCCCCCATCAATGCGGGGTCACCACTTGCAGCCTCTGGCCATCATTAGGCTGATGTGTTCACGGGTGCAGCGGCGGCGGTGGCGCGCGTGGTGGCCGTTTCCCCCCCGTAAACGCACACACACACACACACACACACACACACACACACACACACACACAGAAACTCACGCTATTCATCACTGCAGCCCGGCGCATGTGCGCCATTTGTTTGTTTGTGTGTCTGTTTTGTCCCTGAGCTTTATTACTGAACCCCTGACCTTCTCCCCACTTTCTGAGTGGATCGATAAAAGTCATTTCTGCGCACGCACAAACCCCTGAACCCACACACAAGAGGGGAAACGCAGAGAGAGAGAGAGAGAGGGGAGAGAGAGAGAAGGGAGAGAAGGGGATTAAGAGACAAAGAGAAATTCAGAACACTGCAAAATAATTCAAAAACACAGGTGAGTGGAGGCAGAGCGGGTGAGCGAGTGGCGGCGCAGAGGGGGAGAGAGAGAGAGGAGAGGAGAGGAGAGGATGAAGAGGAAGCGAGTCAAAGGCGGAGGACGGCAGAGTGGGAACAGAAGAAACAGGAAAAAGGGGAAGAGGTGAAGGATGTGGGCGTGTGTGAAAATGAGACCATGAGGGAGTTGCGGAGAGAGTGAGGGAGTGAGAGTGAGAGTGAAAAACTGAAAATTTATTTTTCCCAGTGGCCACTCAAGTACCGCAGCAAAAAAAATCCCATGCGGCCCAAAAGCCATTTTTCGACAGACAATACAAAAATAAAAGTCTGATGAACAATCGACAGGATGCCTTCAACCTGGTACACGGTTCATAATGAATATCTGTATTGTAGATTTTGAAGTCTTTCTAAAAAGAAATGTGTAAAGGTCAAAAAAAGGACACCGAAATACGATGAAAAATTTCACAACTCCATTGAAATAAATGTTCGGCTTTATAACATCAGAACATCTTTGGAGCGGCAATTAAGATAGAAAGCTGCCTCCTCAGTCTTCTTCTTCTTCTTCTTCTTCTTCTTCTTCTTCTTCTTCTTCTCCTCCTTCCTCTTTTTCCTCTTCCTCTTCCTCTTCTCCTTCTTCTTGGCGAAACTGGTCGATCGATGCAGGAGCTGCGAGCTGCCAGCCAGCGGCCCTTTGAAGTGAGGCAGGTTGACACGAGAGCGGCAGCTCCGGGGGGTGAGGGGGGAGTCGGGGGAGGAAATGGCCTGCAGGTAGTGACGGGGCGAGCGAGGGAGACTGCTGGAGAGGGAGAGAGAGCGGTGACCCTTTGTACAGTCAGTGAGGGGGGACTTGAAGGGGAGGCGGAGGAAGAGCGATGATGAAATCTCTCCGAGCGACGCTTCCTGCTCGCATGATATTGTGTCCGTCAGCTCGCCGCTGCGCCGCCCTCTTAGCCGCCGTCTTGTCAGCTCTCTCTCTCCCTGTGTGTGCACGGACAGGTGTGTGTGTGTGTGTGTGTGTGTGTGTGTGTGTGTGTGTGTGTGTGTGTGTGTGTGTGTGTGTGTGTGTGTGTGTGTGTGTGTGTGTGTGTGTGTGCATGCTGAGGAAGTTTTGCCCCAGCCGGGGGAAAGTCAAGGAAGTTGTGAGCCCAGAGGTCACTTTGCACAATATATTTCCTCAGCTGCTAAATTCATCATGTTGGAAGTGATGAGTTCCAGCTGTTTATTCTCCACGGCGATGAAAAACACTCTGCCGACTGGCCGGCCGGCCGGTGGTGACCTCCAGGCCTGATTTGCAGCCAAGGTCACGGTCTTCTTATTTTACAGCCGAGCCGAGTTTCCCCGTTCGCAAGTTTACGCTGCGACGCCTGGCAGAGCTTGTCTGAACCGTCCACCGCCGTGTTTGGACAATCACCTAAAAAAAACCCTGGAAATTCAATTCTCAATTTCCACGACCTGGAAAAGTCACGAAAAATAAAGTTTTGTGAGTTTCTCTTCCAACATTGGCAGACAGTCTGTGTAGTGCAGCAACAAGGGTTGTTTTAAAATGACCGCTGTCAAAAGACGGCGTTCTGGTTAAAATGTTCAGTATTTCTGAGGAGGTCGTGGCTGCGCTGTTTTAGTTTCAGTTTAGTTGATTTTATCTTATTAATCAATTACAATACAAATACAAATAGCATGTGATCAAGTACGTTTGTAAAAATGGGACTCCCCACAAGCTATCTGCAGCTTATGAACGGGGGCCCAGACACCATAACAACAACCAGAAATCACAAATCAATTCCCCATTTCCACCCCATCCAACCCAAAACCCAGAGGCCCAAAACTTCCTCAGGCTCCCCGGACACAAAGATACTCACACATACACAAACACATCAGATACTGGTGCCTGATACTGGCGCAGTGTGAATGCACTCAGCGCGCTGATGGAAGGAGGAAGCTGCATAATTCCCATCGGAGGGCTTCAGGGACGCAGGTGCTTTGAAGACGCCCGGCGACGCTGCCGGGGTTTCTGCAGCAAAGAGTGCAGCTGGGTTTGCAGCAGCCTTCAGAAATGCGCAAAGCCTAAATAGCGCGATAACAAAAAAATTAACGCTTAATGGAATTTCGAAGAACCTCTTAAACAGCGCCAAAAAGAGCGTTTACACTCGAGTGAGGAGGTCATTCCAGACAATTCAATATAGAAATGGATTGCAAAAAGTGCGACGGAAAGAGCGTCTTTCGGCTCAGAACCTTGACAAGTTGGGGCGCAACAAGAGCTGCAATCAAATCAGTCGTTAAACGTCCCAATCTGTCAATCGGCAAGGTGGAATCTGCAGTTTACGACCCCCTTCCAGAAATCCACTATACAGACTATACACAGTTTGCCGATGAACCATCGTCTTTTACTCAGTGTCTTCCAGGCTGCAGGTGTCGATGCAACGAGAGCCGCACCGAAACGCAACAGGTTCCTTTGAGCGTCCGTCTTTCTTTCAGCCGAGTCCCGCCGGATGAGATTTTTGCCCAAACGCCCTTCGATGGAAAGGCGCACAAAGCGCAATCGTACTTCGTATCGACGTTTCAGAAACATGTTTTTTTTTATTTTGCAGGGAAACTGTAACGGAAACCCAGCTCTAGTCAAGCTGAGCTGTTCCAATACACAGAAAAAAAAAGAAAAAAAATCATCCCATCCAAGGACTGTGGCTGACTCGCAGCAGCAGCAGCAGCAGCAGTGTTTCCCGGACTGCCCGTAAAAATGTATTTTGATGATTAATGTCTTAAGTTGGTTTATCTAAATTGGCAGCAGCGTCCACTTGATCTGCTGCTCTGCTGCTCTCACATGCAGGACGTTTTCAACTGTCCAAATAATAAAGAGCACACAGTCAATCACAAGTTTTGCACTGTGTTCCCAGTTAATGATTTAACAGCTGTGACGACAACTTGTTTTTGTTTTTTTCAAACAAGATGCATGAAAATAAAGTGAGGCCAGAAGAACTTGTGATTATGTTTTACCGTTCTGCTGCTAAACCAATTCAAACTTGGATCATTTTTTGATTGACACGAGTCACTGAAGGAATGCCTTGGTTTTTGCAGAAAATAACCAATTCAAACGCCACCTGCAGCGTCAACACTCGGCGAGCTGAACAATGTGAACAACAACAACAACAACAACAACAGCTCTTCATGCAGTTGCATCATTTCCTGCTCCGTCTGGTCTCCCGTCGCTTCTCGTGCAAGTCTTAAAGTACTGAACCGCAAAAATGAACCTTAAGTGAAAACGGCTGCCACGCTGAAAATTCCAGGGTTTTTTTTTTTAGGTGGCACTTTACAGGCATTGTAGTGAAAACATCTCGTTAGTATAAATGTTTACGCTAAACCGTAAACCTGGTCCTGAAAAACTAAAACCCAAAACCCCGACTCATCCTACATCCTACTAAATGAAACACTTTCTAATCATCAGAAGCTTCCTGGCTTCTTTGCTTTTTTTGTTCAAGTATCTTTCCCTCCTTTCCTTGCACGTTGTCGCCCGTCTGCTTCCAAACGCCACCCCTGACCCGGTGCTCAGCAGATGGACGCCGATGCGTCTGAACTTTGTCACCTGGGCCAATGCATCAATCGATCTGAGAATCTGAGACGCGCAGCAGTTTTCCTCTGTTGCGACGCTGCGCCGGCCAGCTGTCGCAGCACCTCCGGTGTCAGAGGTGGCGCTGGACCTGGAGCGCACGTGAACCACCCTCCCCCTCCCCCGACCACCACCCACACACACACACACTCTGGCAGCGTGTCGGCTGGTTGCCGAGGCCTCTCTGCGCGCTGGGCACAAGGCGTTACTCATGAGGCGGCGTGGGCGGCGCTGCTATGTGTTTCATTTTATTTATTTATTTCATTTTTCCTGAAATATCTTTTGAGGTTTGACATTTTATTTTTATACGTTTTATGTTTTTTTTTATTTTTTTTTATTAGCATTGCCCTCGCTAGCCGATGCCCGTGCGGTACAATCAGTTTGTTGTTCTCCTGCAGCAGAAATGTTGCGGCTGCCAGAAGAACTCGCAGTCAGAGAGTGTTTGCACACCCGTTATAGCCGTTGCCACCACCGCCACCGCTACCGCCTGCTGCTGACTGATTCCTGCTACTACGCAAATCCAATTTAAAGCTCCCTTTTCCTGCCTCGATCAACATCAGGTCCACTTGACCTGGATTTACTTTTTCTAAATTGTCTAAAGTTCTTCAAAGCTGTGATTCCAGTGTCCTTTTTATCGTTATTACCGTATCCCTGAATTTCCATGATGTTGTTACAGAGAAGACAAAGTGGGAATCGGCTACTGCCTAACCCCATTAAATCTGTCGTCATGACCGTCATCTAATTTAACTAACTCATTCGCAGCCTTAATTTAATACAACCGTTTTTTTTTTTTTTAGTAAATTTTCGCGGTGGGTGTGCCAGCAAATGTCTTTAAGAAATAAAACCCTGATTAATTGAGGCGGAGCTGATTGAGCCGAGTGAAGTGATGGTCCCACTGAGTCCAGTGTGGACACGCTGATGAGCCTGGGGCAAATTTTAATCACTATTATTTATTATAGATGTTCCAGAGTCTGATTTAAACAACTTGCTGTCAACTTGCGGTAAATAAAAATAGCTCCCGAAGAAGAAAAGAAGAGTCTTTGAATAAACTACACTTGCCAACTCAGACCACCATCATTTTTTAATTTCTTCATTTTCCTGGCTAAGGACCAAACCTCTCAGAAACTGGATAGTCAGTTTATTACCAGATAAGAAATGAAGGAGTCTCTCCAGATATTAGACAGGTCCACCCTTCACTTTGCAGAAAGCATTAAAGAAAGGCAGGCCGTTCTGCTGTACTGAGCCTGGTTTGATGTCAGCAAGGGGACTTCCTCTTCCCTCAATGACACCAGTGTTAACTTTGCTCTGCTCTCTCTCTCTCTCTCTCTCTCTCTTTCAAATTCTAAGTAGCTCCTCCGCTGGAAAATTTCAAAATGTGCACAATGTGGGACCTTCACATATCATCATCTATTGTTTGCTGAACTATGCACGCTAATTTGTGCCAGTAGCGTTAATTTCCTTTTCTTCTTCTTCTTTTTTTTTCTTTCTCCAATCTGATGTTTTTCATTTTGGGTTTGCGGTGCCTCAAATTACGCAAACAATGTTGCTTTGATTTCGTCACGCTTGTGTGTTTGCACGAGTGTGCGCGTGTTTTTTTTTGCGCGCCCCGACGATGACACGCCCACTCTGCGCTGGAGTGCGTCTCTTATCCCATTTATTAAAGCACAATAGAAAACCTTTTGGACGAGACCCAGTGCCGACTGTGCGTGTGTGTGTGTGTGCTGCTTAATTCCCCGTCTCTGTCTTTTCCTGACCTTTATGTCTCTCTCTGCGGAGTGTTTAGCTCACAAATCCCCGTCTCCAGCACCGCTCTAATGATACTAATTGTCAGTGTAATTATGTATTGATCTGTACTTTGTGTGTGTGTGTGTGTGTGTGTGTGTGTGTGTGTGTGTGTGTGTGTGGGCGGGCGGCCGTGTTGCGTACATCATTATCAGGAGGAATCGGCCGAGGGGTTTGCCGTGCAGCAGCAGCAGCGAGCTGATGCGTTTGTGTGTGTGTGTGTGTGCGCTTTTTGCCCTGAGTTTTTGTGTTTTCCGCTTCGTCGGCTGCTCCCGCACGCGCCGCGCAGTCGGCGGCGTTGCGATTCGCGGTGCCGCCGCTCCCACCCCACCTCCCCGGTACCGGTAACAAATGGCGCCGCCTGTTATTATTTATCAGCCCCGAACTCGTTTCGACTTGCATTTTTCAAATTGTCCCTGCGGTGATGAAAAGCCGCACTTGTCAGCGGTTTGGCTCGCCGTGCTCCCGCAGGTGAACGCAATCAATCCAAGCGGCTGGTTCTCGCGCTGCCGCTTTTTTTCTCCCCCTTTTTTTTTTTTTTTTTTTTTTTTTCTTTAGACTCTCCGCCCCTTTGTTTTCCCTCTCGCGCAGACGCTCTGATTTCTCCTCCATCCGTCAGTCACGGTTCAGCGGGATCAGAGGGGAAACGCGACGCCGCGGCTGTTGGAAGCTCTCCTCTGATTGGACGCCAGCTGTTTCTCTTGGTGTCATGTTATCTCGGTCGCGCTGCTTCCGGTGTTGTGTAATATGGCAGAGTTGGCATGCAGTCGCGTTTCAACCAGCTTGTGCTGTCGGGTTCTGTGAAGTCTGCCTGTGGGGCCTTCAGAATCGACGTTCGAGGCTCCTGAAAGTGAACGGACCACCGTTGGTTTGCCATAGCCAATCAGACGGCAAGTCTGCCAGGGCCAGACTGTGATTGGATAAGCGCTTGTGAGAGCTGGAAAGACTTAACTAACCCCAGCGATCTGATGGCAGAAGGAGGAGAAGGCAAATTGCCGAATCACCCTGCAAATTATAATGAAAATACATTTTTATTGAAGTTTGTTTATTAAATTTTCTCATTGTTGACATCTTGTATGAAACGGCGGCAATGCACATACGGTACTTTTGCTGGACTTTTTTGAAACTTTGTTGGACGATGATGATGATGATGATGAATGGTGTCTTAAAATCGCCATTTCTTTTGAGTTTTGACAGTATTGATGGTATTATTGATGGTATTATTGACGGTATTATGAGAAGTAATCATTTAGGTAGCGCTAAGGACAACGTCACTGAAGGCCTGGACGTGGCAAGCACGGCCCGCCACAGGTGATCCATAGTGGATCCATAGTGGATCCATAGTGGATCCTGGCTTGGATGAGAAGATTCGGTGGAGTCTTGGAAGTTTGTCTGAAATCAGTCGCCTGTGTGATGATGAAACAGCGTCTCCCTCAAGATCTCGTTAATGCGCCGAACATTTTGTGCGTCGCCTCTCGGATGCAGCCGCTCCGACGCTCCCGGCGGACTGACGGGTGTCACGTGTCGCCCAGTTTTTTCTTCTTCTGTTCCTCTCTGAGTCTCATTTCTTCTGTAGAAGAAGCGCAAGTCTGTTTTTTTTTTTGTTGTTTTTTTTTTAAATCACTTGTTAATTGCGTCTTATCACAGGGAATTACCCCGCGCTGATTGGTTGGCGGAGATCTTTTTTTATTTTTTTCTTCAAAGGTAAAATACGAAGTGAACCCGTAGAGATTTAAAAAAAAAACGCAGTCGCACAATCGCAGCTCCGAGCAGCCAGGCGTCACCAGCAGGTTGTGTGTGCGTGCGTCATCGCAGTCTCTCCGCCCTCCACTCCCTTCTCCTCCCTCTGAAAATCCAGTCCTTGTTTTTTATTCCCGTCTGGGTCGGCGGCGGCGGCGGCGATGATAGTTGTTTGGTCCACTCACTCGTGCAGACGGGAACTCTGGGGCTGCGTAATGCAGCAGCAGCAGCAGCAGCAACCACGACGGTCAGATGCTAACGTCCGTTTGAATGAGTCAAACACACACACACGCGCTCACACACGCACACACACCACAGTAGTGTCTCCCTGTGTTAAAGGCCCCCGTTGAGATTTGTGGATAATTTATGAGTTTCCTCCTTTCAGAATTCCTTACTGCATCAACACACACACACACACGCACACACACACACACGCACGCACACACAGCACCTGCATCTGCCAAAATACTTGACCGCTGTGTGTGCATGTATGCTGAAGCATTTTTTTCCCCCTGCCCTATCATTTATTTTGGGGGGTTTATTTTAGTGTGTTTGCACTTGACTTGTGAAAATAAAACTTTCCTGAGCCCAAATTGGTCCACGTGCTGCTCGCTGAATGCATGTTGTTGTGTGTCGGGTTGTGTCACCTTGTGAAAGCCATCAGCCTGGCAGTGTGTTTTCCAGCAGCAGCAGCAGCAGCAGCAGCAGCACAGAAGCCCATCCTGTCCGCTGCTGTTTCCACACCTCTGGCTGAATGGGGCTCACTACTGAGCCGCTCCTCTGCAGGTCATGTTCACGTCTTTCCAGGCGTGTTTTTTCTGACCTAATGTGTTAGAAAATACATCAATCATCAGGGAGGGAGGGAGGATTATTTATCTGTTTCCTTCAAACACCCGTTACGGTTTTCTGACAGTAGAAGATGACCCCGCCCCCCCCTCCTTCGGTTTCTGTGCCGACCCTCCTCCGAAAACTCCCATTAAAGATCACCGCTCAGGGAGATTTCCATGCTCTCGCTGCGATTATACCGCAGAGCTTAAAGGACTTGGCTCTGCATCGATCAGCAGTGGCGGCAGCAGCGGCAGCAGCAGCGGCAGCAGCAGCAGCAGCAGCAGCAGCAGCAGCAGCAGCAGCAGCAGCCCGTCGACCTGCTGCAACCCTTTGATGGATCAACCCAGCTCGCAAATCGTCTTTAGATGTTTGCTTTGTTTGTTTTTTTTTTTCATCATGGAAATTAAATACATTTAGGTTCCGGCTTCCCACATGTAGCGATTAAGTATGTATTTTTAAGAAGAAGAACAACAGCAGAAAGAAATGCTTTGAAATAGCTCGACTCAGAGGGGATGAACATAATGAGGACGTAATTATCTCCAGTCGCAGGTTTGACTCATGCTTCCTAAAGCGCCGCCGAACTGCGCGTCTGATCTGATCTGCTTGTTTGCATCCTGCGAAAACACATGCAAAAGAGAAAACCGCAGAAGATGAAGAAGCCCCCCCACCCCCCACCACCCACGCCCCCCTTGCTCTGCTGGGTGCGCTAGTGCAAACCCCGCAGCCAAAGTCAGCGGAAGGTTGTTGGCTTAACTCATTCGTCCCCCGTCGGAGATCCGACTCCTTTGAAAAACGCCAAGTGTTGGTCTCCAGCCAATCACCCTTCAGAGACCGCACAAGGAGGGGGTGGCCTGTGCCTGGTGTGTGTGTGTGTGTGTGTGTGTGTGTGTTTTTTTTCTCCTCCATAACACAGCGCCAGCCGCGTCAACTCGGGGGTGCGGGGGGAATCTCCGCTTGCCTGGAGTTGCTGAGCCCACGTTCGGAACGCCGCCTCCATTAAAATGCCTCCCGAGCCGCCGAGGAACGCTGATTATTCAGCGCTTCCAACCTCCCTGACCTGCAGGAAGGCCAGCGCACCTTCAGCCTGGAGTGCCCCACAGAGGCATATATAGGCTAGAGTGTGTGTGTGTGTGTGTGTGTGTGTGTGTGTGTGTGTGTGTGTGTGTGTGTGTGTGTGTGTGTGTGTGTGTGTGTGTGTGTGTGTTAACCCTTGTGGACTCTAGGGGCCACTGTATACAGTATTGGCGAGTCTCCTCTATACAAGATGGATTAACCCTTTTAACTCGTCTCCCTCTGGCTCTGACAACCACACTGTGTGTGTGTGTGTGTGTGTACGTGTGCACGCGTGCACGCGTGCATTACGCGTGCGGTGCAGATGGATGGCTTTTGCTCTCGTGACCGCGGTTGCAAATTGTTGCCCCCAGTTGTGTGTCATGCGATGCGGATGGGGATTGTTTAGCCTCTCGTCGGGCCATGTGTGTGCACAGAGAAATTAACTCTATTTAGGTTAAACGTGTGTGTGTGTGTGTGTGTGTGTGTGTGTGTGTGTGTGTGTGTGTGTGTGTGTGTGTGTGTGTGTGTGTGTGTGTGTGTGTGTGTGTTTCTATTTCACCGTGAGGACATTTGGCCTGGTTTGCACAACCTCGGCTATTAAACTTTACGGCCCCTCGCAGGGCCAGGGGGTGGCTTAGGGTCAGGGTTCGACTCAGGCTGCACCAAAGAATGGAAAAACAGTAAATTGAATTTGAAGTCCTCGCAGGAAAAAAATGGAGCTAAAAATGTGTATGTCAGGTTTTTCCGCGTGCAGTCACACGTCTGTTGCGGTGGTTGTTATTGTGAGGAGAACAAAAAAAAAAACAAAATCCCCCCCGGCCTGTAGTGGTCACCAAAGAAAGTTGTTGCAGGTAATGGGTGTGTGTGTGTGTGTGTGTGTGTGTGTGTGTGTGTGTGTGTGTGGACGCTTGTTTCTCTCCATCCACTGCTTCCTTACACACACAAACACAAACACACACCCACTGCTTTGGTTGAATTCCCCTTTTTTCTCCCTCCTGCCTTGTGACACCAGTGTGCAGAAAAGGAGAACAAACTCTTTGTTGACTCCACTTGAAGGCTCTCGCAAGCGACAAGGTGGGGGCGGGGGCGGGGGCGGAGGGGCACAGGGTCAAAGAACTCGTGGTTCTGCTCTCATTACATTTTTCCCCCTCTCATCATGCGCGAGTAGCATTTTTCAGTTCCGCAGGGAGAGACGCGAAAGTGGTTTATTCATTTATTAACATTATGAGCGACAAAGAGAAGTACACGCACACTGTGCACTAGCTAGCCAACTAGCTAGCATGCACCTAGCTTCCTCTTTGAAACGTCCCTGCTGTGGTGGAGCAGCGTCTTTTAGATTCTCTGTGTGCTACAAGCAGGTGTGGCGATCCATACCAAGTACTACCAACCCACAAACACATCACTTTAGCACACACACACAGACGACTCTGGACGTCGGGGAGAGGACGGCCCACGAACCACCAGTGATATTGATGGTTGTTAAGCTACTGGGACTGCTGGGAGACGCGAGCCAGCAGCCAAAAAGGCACAAAATAAACCGGGTTATCATTGACTCGTGAGCAGCTACTGGCCATTTAGACACATCACGCTGCTGGAGGTGCTGGAGGAGGGGGGGGGGCGGGGGATGGGTGGAGGGGGAGGAGTGGTTATCTTCCCTCCTGTGTGGATCAATCAGATGATGTAGTGATAAGTCTGTGGATTACACCACTGTTTACACTCTACTGTGGTTGGAACACACTCGCATTCCCATTCAGCACACACACACACACACACACACACACACACACACACACACACACACACAGTGCATACATTTATACATCATTAAAATGTATATTTTCTTATCATATGTTGTTGTAGGTGTCTAGGTCTATGTTTGCAATGAAAGAGCTGCTCTTAATCTCATTGTACGTACATGTGTATAGTGACAATAAGTGGCATTCAGTTAAACTGTTGGGCAGATTTGCCTGATGTCGTGCAGTTGATCCTGCGACCTGACCAGTTCAAAGCTGCCACTGGTTGGCCTGACGGTGGATCACATGATGTGGCTCCCCATCGAACCTCTGTCTCGTGTCCTCCTGCACCAGTTACACTGTGTGCTGCGCTTTTGTTTCGTCCCCGTCACATGACCCTCAACTTGCTCCGGGCGACGTTTTCACGCCATGTGATGCAGGAATGCTCCAGTTTTTTATTTATTTATTTATTTTTTCCCCCCAAATCACATGCAGCATGTTGAGGGATCTCCCGGACTTGACCGAGTACTTCAGGGGGTTTGTTCATGGTATTGGCGGGGGGTGGGGGTCGGGGGGGGGGGGTGTTGATATGGTTATTTGCGTCTGATGTTTGAACAATAGACAACAACATGTGACCTGCTGCTGCTGCTGAGCGTCCTCATGGCTTTAAAGTTGTGTAAAGCTGTATAATGAGCCGAGTCGGAAACATTAGAGTTGACCGTGGCGTCTTCGGATTAGGCTTATTTACCGTGAATATGTGCAGTTTTTTTTTTGCTATATAATCAGGATATTTCCAGAAATTCAACCCCTCTCCCTCTAATATCAACAGGAAGGGTGCAGTTAACAAAAGAACCAAAAGTAAAACAAATACATATAAACATCATTGTACGTAATTGTACACAAAGGGAACACAAGAAGACGACACAGAAAAAAAAAAAAAAAAACTAAATAAAAAGAGCAAGAAATACGAGCACTTCCTGTGGTGCCGAGTGGGAAATCCAGAATTCTGCCTTTTCAAAAACCCTCTCACTCACCTTTCATTACCTTTATGCACATTTTCAACGTCAACATCTTAAGGCCCCGTGTGAACGCTCTTGTGTCTGACCGCCTGCCCTCCTCTGCGTTTGTTCAGCCGCTGCAGATAGACGACAACTTCTGCGGCCAGGACTTCAACCAGCCTCTGGGGGGCACCAGCACCATCGAGGGCACCCCCCTCTTCATCGACAAAGACGACGGGATGACCTCGGTGGCCGCGTACGACTACCGGGGCAACACCGTGGCTTTCGTCGGCACGCGCAACGGAAAACTGAAGAAGGTAGGAGTCTTTTTTTTTTTTAAAGGTGATTTTTCTCCTCGACTGCGAATCGCGCGAACCACGATTTGATTGGCTGCCGTATATGTGAGGGGCGGGGGGAGACTCCCAGCCTTTCACCTGCGCTGACGCCAGGCGGAAAGATGAAGCGGCTTCAGCTTCTTGGAGTGCCTCTCTAAAACCCGCCTGGTGTTAACAAGCAATTTAAAAGCTATCTGTGTCTGGTTCCTCCATCGATTGCGACGGCCGTCACGGCCGACATAAAATGTTACCGCCGCTCTCCCGTCGCCGCTCCGCCGCCCGGCCTCTAATTTTTAAGACCATCGCGTTCAATCAATCCGACGTCGACCGGCAAATGGCTCTCGGTAGCGGCGGGATGAATTCAGGTGGGCGGGTCGAGAGGAGAGGACGGGGGAGGGCGGATTCCACAGGATTTCTGCTTGAGTTTGAGGCCGATGTGCGATAGAATTCTTTTTCTTAAAGGTGTCCAGTCTGTAAAATGTGGCGCGGTTTATTGATTGGTTGATTGAATTTATTCAGTCACTTCAAAGCACAGAAATACAAACATTTAAGGATGGTTTTAAATCAACCATCTCTCTTTGACTGCTTTTATATGCCTCATCTATGTACTACTACTACTACTACTACTATTACTACTACTACTACTACTACTACTAATAGTAATAATAATAATAATAATAATAATAATGATAATAATAATAATAATAAACTGTTTTATTCTATCAACGAAAACATTGAAACAAGCAAAATATAAATTAAAATAATAATAATAGGTTACTACATACATAATGTACATAAAGCAATAAGGGTGTTGTTCCTGCTGCCATAATTTGCTGGCATTTTTTAAGAATGCCGGCTTGACAGCGCCCTACATATGAAACGCACTCCTTACCAATACCTAAATTCCTTAGAAAAAATTTGACACACTGGAGCTTTAAAGTTGTGCAATCCTTCACATGAAATTGAAATTTCACCTGTCGGCGGCCTCAGCCCCACCTGGCCAGGGAGGCTCCGCCCACATTCCTCTGATCGGTACAACCGTTGTAGGGTTTCATGTGATGTAAGTCAGTTAAAAATCTCAGTAAAGCAGCGACGACTTCCTGCGTCCTGGTCCGATTCAACGGCATCGGCCAGTTGCACGGCAGCTCGCTCCGGTTGTTTGGCTGCAATCAGCCCCTCCTGCTTTGTGTCGCGCACGTTCAAAAAGACTGCCGAAGATTTTCAGCTCAGTTTGCCATTTTCTCTCGACATTGAAGTGAACGCGACTCGGCTCCTCACGCAAGTCACAGACGTGAGATTCCAGACCGCCGGGATGTTTCTCTTGGCTCCAAGTCATCGACTCCCACGACGGATCTATATGAATATCCTCACATCATTGCAATTCTGTGTCGTCGCTGTGTGTGTGTGTGTGTGTGTGTGTGTGTGTCGACTGGGTGTTGGTTACTTTGTGCTACATTTTGCCGTGTGTGTATGCAGTCAATGGAAGACGGAGCTCTCAGGGTAAATAGTAGCTCATTAGAATTCACCCCCGGTTCCTCGGCGCTGCTCAAGACCTGTCAGCCATTCACTGTTATGAATGTATAATCAGCCAGCGCGTTTTTGCGCCTTTTTAAAATGCGCGTTTGTGTATGCACGCGACGTCTGTGCGTTTGTCACTCGCACTCGATTTGTGCGTGTGCGAGTGCGTGTGTGTTTACGAGCAGACGTTAGACAACAAACGGTTCGGTCCTCCGTAGGTTTTGCCCAGCGACGCCCAGCGATCCCTTTATTTAGCTGGCTGTCGCCGTGCACTGTGTGTTTTATTTTCTTCCATGCAAAGTGACACCCGGGATCGAGGCGCTAAGCTAGTCTCCGTAGGTGCGAGTGGCTTTGTGCGCGTGTGCGTGTGTGTGTGTGTGTGTGTGCAAGACAGCAGAGCCAAACAGCCTGCAGTTATTTTGGCTGCCTTGTTATTTCGCACGGAAATTAAATAAATAAAGGAATAAAGTCGTCCTGCAAGCAGGGGTGGGTGGGACCTCGCCCTGCACTTCCCAGTAACTAACATGTAATAAAAACAATCACTTGTGTGTCGTAAATACCGCCTACAAATGAGCCACATGAGCTCCTGAGATTCTGCACACAGAAAAGACATCAAAGACCCAAATGACTGTCTGGTCGTCTTTTGCAAATGTGGCCTTAATGTTTGTTTGGTGGCAGTTCAGTCATTAAAAATCAATGTGAATGTGGTTGTGATGGATGTGATGGCCTGTAAAAAGAACTATTGAAAAGATCAAAGCCTCAACGACTACGGCTTTATTGATTTCTGGTCACCAAAAATATTAAAAATCAGGAGAATGAAAAAAAAAAGAGGCGGCTCTCATGGCCACAGTTTTTCATTAACGTGATCTATACACACATGTTTTCTCAGGGCTCAACTTGTGAGGAATCCATCATCCAGTCCATCATCAAACGGTGTTGACCTCGAAGCTGAGATGAATAATATTTGTAATTCATGTTGTGTCTGTCGTACACGTGACTGTGAAACCAACAACACGTGTGTACTCCTAGTTTCTTATCCTTAACTTTTAAAATTGTTAGGATTTTGCTTCTATAAATTCTGCACTTTGTTCCTCTTCCATCTCATTCATTGTAGCTCTTGATGAGACGCAGAAGTTGTTTTTTTTTTTTGCTCCATCGCTCTACGACCTCCGTAGTGACGACAGGGGTGTTTTTTGTGTTTCATGGGGGCTGCTGTCGAGGCAGATTTGTGATTTTTTTTTTCTTCAACGTATCTAAAAATTTCACCACTCTTGACCTGTGTTGATGAGTTTTTGGAGAAGTTTCAGGGGAACAAACTTGGGTTTGATCTCACGTCGGTATCATACTAAGAAGGAAGCCTCGACAAACACAACCGGTTCTTCGCCTTAACGACGAAAGAACCATTGCGAATACTCGGAAACTCCAACATTACAAGTGCTCAGAGGCTCCAGCAGGAAGTGACTCTGAGCTTTGAGGTGCCTCAGCATCTTCTCTTATCCTACACTAACTCAGTCTATTTTTAGCCGATTCCATCGCCCAAGGTTGCCCGGTGCAACAAGGCGGCGGCGGCGGCGCAAACAACTCGCTTGGTGCACTAATGAAGTCCCACTGTGCTCCGTGGGCCACTCGTCCACACACACACACACGCACACACACACGCTGGCACACACGTGCGCGCGCATTCACCAGGGGTTGCTTTTACTAATGAGTTCTGCTTTAATGGGACTGAGACCGTGAGGGGGGGAGGCAGGGGGGGGGGGGGGGGACGTGACGCAGATGTAAGAGTGTGAGGAGAAGAGCCGTAACCGTGTGAACAACTCATTCCAGTCATCCGACTGCTGCTGCACCTGATTATCACCCTTCATTCACTTCCTGATTCACTCCGCCTGTTCGACCCGGCAGGGCTGGGTGTCATTCAGAACTTTTGAATACGACGCCACTTTTGATACCTTAGTTTCGATAGCGGTTCCAGAATATTTTTTTGTTTTTAGAACCAATTTGAACGGCAACAAAAATACGTCACCATTAATGCACAAAATGTTTGTTTTCCATTTAACGCGTGATTCAAATCAGGATTTCCTCCAAAAGTTGGTTGTCTTTCCATCCTTTCCCGCGACATCCTTGTTACAAATGTAGCATTTTTCTGTATTTTGATTCACCTTAATGAAGTGGGAGCCACAGTTGGTGTGGCGCTAATTTTCACCCCGTGGGGGTCTTTCAGTTCACACCTCTGTAATGTGAAAGCCAATCACCAAGCGACTTTAAGTCTGGACACACGTGCAAGAAATGAGACTTGCATTCTTGACTATGTCGGAATCTGGCACCGAAAGATAGGTTAAAGATATTTCGATGAGATGGATCACATGTATGGAGGTTCGGTACGCAGCCACGACTCGCTAGCGCCCCCTCCTGCTGCTGTTGAACAGTCGGCAGACAGACACTCAAGTGGAACTTTTGCCGTTTCGGTCCGATTCTCCTGACCGCTCGTGCACTTCAAGGCACTGTTGAGCATTGACAATGAAAGGGCATCCATCCATTGTGACCCACACACACACACACACACACACACACACACACACACACACAGACGCACACTCCAGGCCCCTCAGATGAAAGCGGGGATCCCAGTCGATAATCCAATACCTATTGTAAGTGCCGCTTTTCAGGTTGGACTCTCTGACTGACACACACACACACACACACACACACACACACACACACACACACACACACACACACGGAGCAGCGTCAGGATTCCTCAGCTGTGGCCTCCTTGGAGGGCTGATACCAGCCATCTGCTGTGTGTACATGGCCAGTGTGCCAGGTGGTAGGAGCCCCCCCCCCACCCTCCCCCCGCCAGCTCCCTCCGTCTGTGTGTGTCTGTGTGTGTCGCCATTGTGGCGGTGCCAGCCTCAGGTGGGTGCACTGAGAGGGATCGTCCAAACAGGCCGCAAGGATCCACATGACGGCAAGTTTCTGCTTCAGCGTAGAAGGAAATCATCTTCTGCACTGAAGCAAGCTGGACCAATGGTGTAGAAAAAAATTGAATCAGGTTCTTTTCCATCAAGTGGTTGGAGCAGACAAACGACACCGGTGTTGTCGGTGGATGGCGGTTCAGATAATGCACACTTGTCAACAGGCAGAAAAAGTAGGCGTTACAAACCAGAAATAAAAATTGAAATAAACTCTGGCGAGTTGATATCAAGGGAAGGGTGTTTTAGGCGGTGGTATATATTTCATGGATGAAACTCAAGTTTTTATGGGGAAATTGGGAGGAATCTTTCAGCGCAGGAAGTCAAAAAAACACCTTAGGTGGCCTTAAGGACATTTTTTTTTTCTTTCCATCAGTGTTTCACGTTGCGATACCACAAAATGGCCATAAAAGACGGGAAGATTATCCGTCTTCCAGCTCCTGTCGGGGTGTTTTGATTGGCCGTCCACCAATCGGATTCCGGCTGATATTCAGCGATTGGAGATCGTTGGCAAGACGGCCAATCAGAAGTGCCGGTGTCATCGTTTTATGATCCCTCAGAGACTTTTCATGAACCTTTCCAGTTTTTCGTCATGGCTCAGGTTTGTTACAATGCCTTCATTTACATAGTGTTCAGCGAGTTTTGAGTTTGCATTTAAATTTTCTCACTCGCAAAGGAGCCCAACAAAAAGGGAAATATCTTATAACTGGTGTTAAAATCAGAGGAACACAGTGGAACTAGAACGGGTCTAATCAGCAATTTCTGAACAATCAGTGGGCTCGGGTAAAATACAACGTCTTGATTGGCATCAGCTAACTGTTTGTTGCTGTGATTGTCAGATATAATCATTGGTGATCAGTGGTTGTAACCCCCCCCCCCCCCCCCCCCACACACACACACACACACACACACACACACACACACACAAAATCCTCATTAGAGCATCCTGAGTAAGTAGAACTGTGGCCCAAGTTTCCGTCTTGGAGGTGCTGTTACGGCAACAAATAAAAAATAAAATAACCAAACCTCAGCAGATGGATTCTCTCTCTCGCTCTCTCTCTCTCTCTCTCTCTCTCCCTCTCTCTGTGATTTGGGGTGTGAACATCTCCTTTTCAAAAGATAACGTAATTGCCTCCTGCGCCGCCGAAAGTCCTTCCCGTAAACTGATTAGCATTGGTCGAGGTGCCCTTGAGCAAGAACGTGAGCCGCCGTCGGTTCGGCAGGAATGACGGCGGCAGCCGAGCAGATAGCGCCTGGAAAAATCTTAGCGCCAGATGGGGTTTGATCCTTGAAAAGTGCTTTGAGGTAAGCGCGGTTAGCTTTTATGAGCAGCAGCTCCAGGAAACCAGATTTTCGTCAGGTTGCTCGCCGGTTTTTATTGGAGGAGCCGAGACCGAGTTGTTCAAAGAACAGCCGGGAGAGAAGACGCCGCTCGTATAAAATTCAGCAGTCCGGAGCAATTAACACCACCGAATTTGGTTTTTTATCCTTAAATAACCAGCATTTTAATTGGGACGTCGGGGATTTATCGAAGCCGAAATGATAAAGGACGAGCGCGCGTGTCGGCTTGTGTTATTTGAAATGACTTTGCTGCGAGTGAAACAACACGATGCAGCTCACCCAGTGAAAGTGGCTCCTCTGACAGATGGGTGTCATTTAACTCAGGAAGCTGCCGAGGATTTTATCGGTTGGCTTCTGGATCAGTGACCTTCAGCAAACTGTATTTGCCTTGATTTTTGTGGCGGTGGTGTTGATCCTCAATCTTGAAGGCAGCTGTTTGTTTTATTTAAGTAGCACTTTTACATAAGCAGGCTGCCGCGTTTGTTCTTTGCGTTTCCGTACGAGTGGAAGTCTGCACAATAGAGCGTTGTCCCAGATGGAAAAGCACCGACGCCAACAGGAAAAGATGACGGTTATGAAAACCGGATCTTTCAGTTTAGCTCACAGCCGCTTCCGGACGTCACAATCTGCGTGCGGCGCGCTGTCATTAAAGTGAACACGGTGCTTACGTGGCCCCGGCGGGGTTGCAATAATAAAAGGTGACTGTTTGTGTGCTCGTGTGTGTTGCTGTGTGAGGTCACTGGCTGTATTCCACTGGGACAGACTGTGTCACTGCTAGGAGGCCGTGTCACGCCCTAATTGACTAATGATCCCCAGTCTGCTGGCACATAATGCTGCCCTGTCAAACTCTCTTTGTGTGTGTGTGTGTCTGTGTGTGTGTGTGTGTGTGTGTCTGTGTGTGTGTGTACATGTGTGTGCGCATGCAGTTTGCATTTAAATGCCTGCGTCCACACTCTCAGCTTTTAGCCGAGACCTCCACCCAAATACGGGGAACCTTGCAAACGCTGCCGGACCCTCAGAGTCGCTGCAGCCAATCAGAGGTGACGATGGAAGAGATGAGTTTGTTTACCTTCATGTTGGGTTTTATCTCTCTGCTGCAAAACAAAAACCCGAGAAAGAAAAGATTAAGGACTGGGAATTGTAATCAGAAAATGTTATCTTTCTTTTGTTGCCGTGTGTGTGTGTGTGTGTGTGTGTGTGTGTGTGTGTGTGTGTGTGTGTGCTGGGCCACGAGTTGTTGGTCCGGGCCGGCGGCACAGAGGCCGGCTTTGTGCGAGCGTCTGGTGGAGCCTCTCGGTCATTAGTTCACACAACTGCGTGCGGTTGCACAAAAACACACTCGGGCAGAGAGGCAGGAGCACGCACACACACACACACACACACACACACACACACGCGCGCCCATTAAATGCAGAACGGATGAGCAGGAGGAGGCAGAGATGAAGTGACTGATGAAAGAGGATCAGCCACGGTGGAGGAAATAGAAGTTCAGGCGGCGGAGACAAAACAGATAATCTGCACTTTGCGTTTAACACCGTTTTTCCACCTAATTTAACTTCTGCGCGCGCCGCCATCACTCATCCCATCTTATCAGGATGTTTCACCCCCCCCAAATCCGCCGGCGAAACGTGCCGCTGCCGCCGCCGTTCCCGTCTGTCTCTCCACAATTACACACGGCTCGGTTGAGCCGCAGCGTGACGAGCCGAGCCGAGCCGAGCCGAGCCGAGCCGAGCAAAGAGCACCTGCCGCATATTCTTGACGGGCAACTTGCCGTGAAATCGGCTCAGGGCTACGAGCTACTTGCACCACCGCACCCTCCGCCCCTCCGCCCCCCCGCCCGCCACCAAGGACGTAGGTTATGCAATCGGAGCGGAGAGATTTGCCGGTACTGCAGCAGAAGTATCAATCTCATCACGTAAGTATTGACCCGATACCGATACTCACCCTGGTATCAATACTATCGATGTTTAGATCGAATCGGCCCAGGTTTGCTGAGGGCCGACTGCAGACTGTCGGGTGTTGCAGTACTGGAGATTGGCCTTGGTCTCAAGACCGTCGTCAGACCACTTTTTCAGGGTCTCGCTCTCGTCTCGGACTCGGGAGCTTCGCTTCTCCGCGTTTCACATTCTCTCTCTCCCACTCCTCCGTCTCTCCCGTCCGTCTGTCTCCGCCTGCGATCAAAAGCTGCCCCCCCCCGCTCGATAACGATAGCATGGCGTCGGGCGTGGATGCAGCCGCTCCCTCTCTCATCACTCTCCCCTCATTAGAGGGACGAGCCGACGTGGACGTAAAGGAGGGCTGGGGATGCAGAAGTTTGCATGTATTAATACGTGCGCATCCTCAGAAACCCCCCCCCCCCCCAAAAAAAAAAAAAAAAAAACCCTTGTGGAGCGTAATGAGGAGCCTCTGTGGAGAGAAAAAAAAAGATTGTCACACTCGTTCCTTCCTGTGAACCCGCCCACTCTCGCTCTCATTACGGCAGCGACTCGGCACCTTTATTCTGCGCGAGCCTCATTTGCCATAATGAGCCGCGTTTCCCGCCTCGCTACCAAACTCCGCCGCTCCGAGTGGATTTGCGCTCCTCTGCAAATCTTGATAAATATCAACCCTTTGTGAATCTAGTGGCAACTACTGGCCCTTTTCATCGGTGGCGGGGTGTGCGAACCCTCCCTCCGTGAGGTAACTGGCACGCGGAGTTAGTCGGGCGACGCGGGTCCTCTACCTGCAACAACGCCCGTCCCAACCCAGCGCCGGCAAGGCGGGCTAACGAGGCAAAAAGTGAGGAGTCGACGGTGAGGCGGGGGGGGCGGGGGGGGGGGAGCTGAAGGAAAAGAAACGGGAGGAACGGCGGCGTTGGGGGAAGAAAAAAAGAGGGAAAAATAGAAAAGGGAGGAAAATGAATAATAAATGCGGCACGCTGCGATCCATTTTTTAAAGGAAGATTAGAGGAGGCTGGTGCAGGCAGCGGGACGCTCACATGATCATCGGCAGCCAGAGGACCAGCGAGCGCTGTTTCTAGGTCATCTGCACCAGACATCTCAGGATGCAACATCAAAAGAGCCCACCACCGCCGCCACCGCAGTGTACTCGGTGCATGTTTGGTGCAGAGATCTGCACGAGCTGGACTCTTTTTTTTTTTTTAATTAATTAATTAATTTATTTTTCATGCTTCAGCAACGTCCTTTTAATCCCACGTTGGAAAACGCAGCGATCCCATCCCATCCTTTGGCTCCAGCGCAAATTGTTGTGGTGTTGGCCCATACATGGAGAGAGGAACGCTGAACAGCTGTTCACCGTGAAGGTGTCGTGAAGATGAACCCTGTGTGTTCTCCAGCAGCAGCTCCCTCCCATTTCTGGAAACACACTTCATTTGGATGCGAGGAGCTTCGCCGTCCTCCGTTCATAACTAATGACGAGGGTAAACAAGGCTAAATATGAGAGTTACTATCAAATTAGGTAATCTACTGTGAAGAAAGAACACACACACACACACACACACACACACACATGCACACACTGTGTGATTGGAGGGGAGTGACTGTGCTGTGTTCATCAGATTACTCATTGCCAGGCTAATAGATTTTTAATAGATTGTTTTTGATTCGTTCCTCCGCTTTAGTGACGTTAAGAAGATTAATGTTTTTTCTGGTGCGCCGGGGAAGGAAACAAACGTGCTCCCGCGTCTCCGCCCCGGACTCTTGTTGAGCCCGCGACCACGCTGCCCACCAATCTGCCAGGCGGTTAAAAAGACGGTTGCTTTATTTTGGGGTCGAGTGGCGCCGAGGAGGAAACTCCCAAGTACGAACAGAATCAACAACCGGGGTTCAAGTGCAACAGCTCGCTCGCGGCTCCCTCGCAGCAGGGTGGTGACCCCTCCCCCAGCCCCCAACCACCCCGCTGTCTGACTAATTACCCCTAACCCCCCCCCAGCTCCCCTCCATCAAGCGACCCCCCCCACCACCCACCACCCGCTGCCTCCTCCCCTCTGCTGCCCCGCCAGTCGTGTCTTGTCTTTTGATGTATTGTGCGTACGTGAATATTTGCCATTTCTATATCTACATATCACAGTGTTTGTTTTTTTTCCTGATCATGTGACTTATCATGTGACCCTTCGGGGCAGGTTTAAAATGCGGCGCTCTGTGATTAAGATGAAGAAGAAGAGCGTTTTCTCGATCTACTTGTGATTCATTTTGAGTCCAGCACCTACTGAATGGATTTGCTCGACTTCTCTGCTTTTTACCCGCTAGTCGTGTCCCACCATTAGCCGGCGAGCTAACCCGTCGCTAGCAGCCACGTAGCGCACCCCTCCTCCCCCCCCCCCCCCGCGGCTAATCCTGTTAGCGCCGGACTCGGTGACAGTGGAGCGGAAGGCCCAGCTCCTCCTCGCCGGCTAATCCGTGGGCGTGGCGGTGGGCCGGGGTGAGCGGCTGGCTCCGGGTTTCCTCCGACTCGCCCGTCCGCCGCGTCCTCTCCTCCGCTAATTGACGACTGCCTCTTCATGCGGCGCTAATTAACAGAAGTAACTGTTGCTCAAACTGTGGATGTGGTTATTGGGTTTTTTTCCCTTCTACCCTCCATCACTCCCACCCCCACTCTTTTTTTTTTTTTTTTAACCATTAGCGAGATCCAAGAGCACAACAAAACAACAGCTAATGGCTCCATTATGGGCCCAGTTGACCTCGGCGGCTGCAGCGTTTTCATCCGCCAGCCCCTTAAAAATTAAGAATTGGGCATTTAGGAGAAGGAGGAGGACTTTTTCTCCTTCTGCTCCGCTTTGCTTTGCTTCGCCTCGCCGAGGTTTGTTTTTGCTTCTCTCCTGCGGCTCCGTCCTCGCCGCCGCCGTCGGGAAAATCTGCCCGGCGTTGGAGGAGTCTCATCATCATTTCCTCCTCTTGGTAAAATATTTAGCCACCCTCGCCGCCGCCGCCTCCTCCCATCTTCCGAACCGATGGACTCTTTAATTAGTCATGGGCGCATCCGTCTCCCTCCCATCATTCCCCGGCTCTTATTTTTTCTTCCCTCCCTTTTTGATTTCTCGCTCACACTGTCGCTCCTCGCTCTCCGTTCCACCCGTTTTCCCTCTGCGGAATTAGTCATTAGCTGACTGACTGAGCTGATTGCATCTATTCCCAAGGCTAGCATTTGTTTGCGCATCTCCTCTCCTCTCGCACCCCATCCCTCCTCCTCCCTCCTCCCTCCACTTCCTCCCCTTCGCTCCTCCATGCCGTCCTCTCCGATAAATAGTCCCGATCTGGCGCTCCGGTGCGAGCGAGAGCGCCGCAGAGCCTCCCGCCTCCGAAAAACCTGCCTTAATTGCGCAGCGTCGCTCTAAATTGCCCGGCGCCAATTAAGCTCTCACTGTTCTATTTAATTGCCCGTTTAGCCCGGACGCTATTTGAACGTCTCTCCTGGAAAGAGTTTTGCCGGCCTCCCGGCGGCACCTGTGGCCATTTCTGGAAACACACTCTGCTTCCTCCCCGCTGGGGGTTTTCTGCAGCGTTCTGGCCAGACACCGACACTGCCAGGAAGCAAGATGGAGGTGTGTGTGTGTGTGTGTGTGTGTGTGTGTGTGTGTGTGTGTGTGTGTGTGTGTGTGTGTGTGTGTGTGTGTGTGTGTGCTGGAGATGGAGTGGCAGCAGAGACTCTGCTCTCTTTCTGCTCCCTCTCCCTCCCAGCGACCTCCACCGTCCTCCTCAACTCCTCCGTCCATGTGTTGCCAGTGGATTAGACTAATTAAAGCCTCACAGACAGGCTCCCCAGAGAGAGCGCGCACACATACAAACACACACACACACACACACACACACGCACACACACACGCACACACACATATTTGTATATGCACATGATCATTAACCATTGTTAGTTCACACAGAAAGGTGAGCCAATGAGAGGCAGCAAGTGCACCAACACACACACATAGACAAAAGAGATGCTCAGTCATATTCACAGAAGCGGCAGTATGACTGAGTTCAACACTGTGATCACTGGGCTGCTGGATGAACCACTTTGTTGTGACGGAAGCTTAAAAGAGGAACTCCCTTCACTGCTTTACCACAGATCCGTGGACAGTGAGTCATTTGTCATGTGCAAAAACAGCAGAACAGAAAAAAACTGTTGTCCTATAACACTATTTGAAAAAAATAAAAATATTTCACTTTTGAAAGTTTGCTTCAATAAAATGAACGACTTAGAACACACAAATTGGTTTAAATAAAATAGAGCAGATTAAAAAAACGAGGCTGCATAAACCTGAGCAGCAGCTTCCATGCAGCCATGTACTGTAACTCCAGTCCCAGTCCAGTCGCCCTCTCAGGCCTCACGCACCGCTGCTCCATGCTAATTCGGCGTCTTGCCCCGAGCTGCAGCCAGAGGACCTGCAGCATCAGAGCCTTCTGCTGCATGTTTACGGGCCACTGGTGGCCCAGAAATAACAGAATGTTGCTGTTCCATAAGGCTCTCTGGTGGAAGTTCTCGTGATTATAGTTCAACTGATGTAGTTCAGTGCCGCTGACTGTCTGCAAAGTTTGAGCCGTGAGCAGCAGCACCAGCATTGGGTTCATCTGAAAACCCACTAGTCCGAGCCTTGGCCAGTACACACACACACACACACACACACGCAGCCACACACTGAGAGGATACGGTGGCATCAGAGGAAACCAGAGCCGAGGCGGAAACCCCTTCATGGTGTCAGGGAGGCGGGCGGACGGGAAGCAGAGCGACCTGCTCAGGATTCCTTTCCGGATGTTTCTGCTCTCAGGATATCGGCTGAGTGTGTGTGTGTGTGTGTGTGTGTGTAGGGGAATGTGCCTATTGGATTACCGATAACCTTGGAGCGGGTCGGGACAGCAGCCCACCACGGAAGGGGGCGTGGCCCAGCAGAGAGCGGTGGTGGTTTCAGGACCTTCAGCTCCTCGTCACGTCCTGCTGCAGGTCCGTCAGACTCGAGTCTGTTCGCGACTCTTAGCTTCTTCCTGTGCCGCAGTTTCGGCGCAGCAAGACATTGGCTTCATTATTATTATTGGAGATTCGCCGATAACAGCTGAGTGCTCTAATCGTACTCATAAAATACACGCCAGTATATCGACACCAATACCAGTTGTACATATGTGCGTGACAATTTAGCTGAATTTGTGTTTGTACTGCACACTTGTGACAGTCACCCTGCTGTAGAAAAAAATATAGTGGGGATTCTTATTCTATAATGTGTAATGGCCTTATTAAGTACTCATTATTGGTATCAGCGAGTACTGGAATACAAGTACTTGTACCCCACTCGTTCTGTCAAAAAGTGCTACTGGTGCATCCATATCCATAATAATAATACTAATATTTCGATGCAGCAGATGCAGGAGGAAGAAACGCGGTCCACGCCCCGCGATGAAAGCCTCCACCAGTCACATTGGGGCTCGTTCGTTCTTTCTTTACTCCAAGTTTGTCTTCTAATCCCCACTGTGGCTGGCAGGACTGCTGCTCCTCGGTTGCCGTGGCAACAGTAGTCAGGGCGGCGGTGGCAGGAGGAAGAGGAAGAGGAGGGACGAAGGGGTGGGTGGCGGGGGGTTGCTTGCCGCAGCGTCCCCTCGGCGTCGGGGCTGCCGGTTGGAAATAAGTGGGCTTGTAGGTCATGTTTACACCGAGTGTGCATGCACGTGTGTGTGTATGTGCGTGCGTGCATGGGCGGCAGTGCACGACCACTCCTCTACGCATCACTTGGCCTCTTCTTGAAAGGTCCAGTGTCTAAACTGTGGCCTGATTTATGATTTTTATATCGGTATAAGCTGAACATACAGCCCATAAATACATTATTAAAAGTGTAAAACTGTATCTATCTATGTGCACATAGACGAGGGTATTTCTAAGGAAGCCTGGTGTGGACAATCCGGCCCGCCTGAATACGCGTTTCGTATTTAGGGTGAACTCCGCGGCATCAAATAAACCAACGAAGAAGAAGGTGAACGAGGTATCTAAGTTTGGATGTGCAGGCCACCGTAGCACACAGCGACTGAGGGCTGCAATTTAAAACCTGGCCACTAGATGGCAGAATTTTACACGCTGTACCCTTTATTTATTGCGTCTTCCCGCCGTTATCCTGCCGCTGCACACTAGGGGGCCTCCAGAGCCTCGACTGAA
>NW_027466218.1:1045000-1070000 GCF_046127955.1 Nelusetta ayraudi
ACACACACACACACACACGACGACACCTCCCCTACTCAGAGAGCGCTGGAGCCAGGAGCAATGCAAATTGGGTAAAATGTTCCGGAAAGTGGCTTTTCCCACCGGGACTTCACAGCTCTGTGTGTGTGTGTGTGTGTGTGTGTGTGTGTGTGTGTGTGTGTGTGTGTGTGTGTGCGGGAGTGCCAATTGTTCCGAATGTGCGACTACGTGAAGGCGTGCACATTCCGGGATGTGTGCTCATCCTCATCTCTCTCTCACACTCTCTCCCTCCCTCTCTCTCTCTCTCCCTCCCTCTCTCTCTCTCTCTCTCTTTCTCTCTCTCTGTCTCTGTCTCTCTGTTGTTGTAGAATCGGTAGAGAGTTGAGGAGAAAGTGTGTGCGTGCGTGCGTGCGTGCGTGCGTGCGTGCGTGCAGCATTCCAATGGTGAAAATTGAGGGCATCCCTCCGTCAGACCTCACCAATTAGCTGACTGAACGACTCGGCCAGCTGTTAATTGGAGGGAGGGAGGAGAGAAGATGAAGAGGAGAAAAAGGGAGAGAAAGAAAGAGCGGCGTTCGCTGTTACTCAGAAAGATTTCTTTTTCCTGTTATTATTTGGTCACTCGGTGGAAACACTGACTTCGGTCTTTATCGCTTAATGACAACAGTGTCGGGAAACAAAGCCAGATCTCCGAGTCTTTGCTCACTCGCTCGCGCCGTCGACTCCCACGAGCGGCAAATTTCCCGTTCAAGCGCCCGCGTGCCTTGTGATTAGGAGCCAGTCTTTATCTGGCAGCGGCAGCCAAACTTGAGTGACTTTTAAGTACCGGACTGCCAATAGTGCGCAAATAAATAAATAAAGCAATAAACAAAACCGGCCGGGCGGCACGTGAATGGAGTAATGAAATCCGAATCATCCAGCTGCAGCGGAAATCACGTCGTTTCTTCCTCTCTTTTTTTCATCCCTCCCCTCCCTCTCTCTCGTCGCCCGCATTGTTTCAGCGGCTAAACTGGGAGAAGCTTAAAGTTTTGAATGGCAGGAGGAGGAGGAGGAGGAGGAGGAGGAGGAGGAGGTGGTGGTGTGAGAGGCAGAGAAAAAAGTCTTTCATAGGCCTCCGTGTTGATCAAGGCCGAGGTGGAGAACAGACTGAGTGTGAATGGAGGTTACCTCCAGATGAACCCTGGCGGTCGTTGTTATGCCGGTCTGGCTTCACCCCAGCGCTCCCACCGTGTCCATGCAGGGGTCATATTGTGCCGGCTTGAATTTATTGCTCTCCTTTTCGTGTGTGTGTGTGTGTGTGTGTGTGTGTGTGTGTGTGTGTGTGTGTGTGTGTGTGTGTGTGTGTAACCCAGTTCGGGGGGGGGGGGGGATGTAGAAGTATTGCCCTTCTGACAGGTCGCTCCATCCGTCATCTGCATGTGTCATGTGACTGTTTTTTTTTTCCCTCCTTGCTTTTCCTGAATGGAAAGCTATTGTCTATTCAGAGTGTGTGACCTGTCCACAAGCAGTTTAGCCAATGGCACGCTTGGATTTACCCCCGCGGCTGACTCAACAGCGCCAGGCGTTGGGGGTGGGGGGGCGGGGAGGGGGGAGCTTGAAGGACGTCGGAGAGAAAGACAATGGGGACTTTAGTGCTTTACTGGAAATGATGCAAAGAGGAGGAGGAGACTTGGACCGAGAGCCCAGGAGAACGGTCAAGTTTTTGGAGAGGCGTTGCTGGAAATAGTTTTAGGGCCGAGAGGGGGGGGGTAAACAGGGCTGTGAGTGAGTTTGTTTGTGAGTTTGTGAGAAAACATGAGGCGTTTCCCAAGTGACCTACTTCCCCAACACATGCTTAACATTTTGAGTCCATTATACTGAGAAATATGCAAAAATAAAAAATGTGTCTGCACTCGGCCCAAGTTTGTGCAGTATGTCGGACGCTTCGCTGCGTCAGGGAACGCCACACCAGCTGCGTTTCCATTACAGTTTTTCGCAAAAAAAAGAAGAAGCTGTAATTCTGAAATTTCGACAAAGTACAAATGCTGATTGCACTTGTGTCCATGGAATGGTGTGAAGCGCATAAGCTGTAATTCTCGTTAAATCTTGTCCCGCGAGACCCCTCTTTGGGGAGGCTGGAGGTAAAGAACATTTTGGGTTTTCACTTGAAGTGAACTGGTCATGTGACCCCACACATCACGTCCGGTGACGTGTAAATGCGAAGAAAAAAAAATGTTTTCATGGCAGTTTTGCGATATATTTAGACGCTCATTGACAACAGGCATTTACACAGACAGAAGGCCTTTTTCCTCTGTTGCTGTTAACATCTAGCTAATGTTAGCATCCGCCAGCTAGCTAACATCCGGCGTACTGGTGTGCGTTTCTTTTGCCGTTGTTTACGCTGTGTTTACAATTTTGCTGTAAGGAAAATAGAAGAAGAAGAAGAAGAAGAAGAAGAATTATTGGTGGTTACTCCGATACAGTGTATAAAGTGTTTAGGTATAGTATCGCAAGTCTGGTCTGACCCTCAAGTAGCAAAACAGGTGCAGACTGGAGAATCACTTCTCTGTTGGCAATTTCAAGAATCTTTTTCATCTCCCTCACGTCTCAGCAGCTCTGCGTTTAGACTCGTTGAGGTTCGAGACTCACTCCGTCTCGCCCGTGTTGTTTCCCAGGAGGGAAACCGGCAAACTGTGTGTGTGTGGGTTTTTTTTTTTTTTCAAACACTATAAGTGAGCCACGCCATCTGTGACGCACTCCTTCCTGGAAATAAGAATGGCGGCCTAATTAAGCTCTTTTATCGCCCTTCTTAAGTCCTGCTGTGCTCCTGCTGCTGCTGCTGCTGCTGCTGCTGCTTAGCGTGTGCACACGCGTGTTTTTCCTTCCTCCTTGTGTCCGCGTGCGTCCAGCCTGTTGGGACCTGAATGGTTTCTGCTCGTAAGCGTTAGTGAGCGTGCGGTGCAGCCTTTGTCCGTGTGTGTATATAATCAGCTAATAGCAGTGTGCTAGGAATCTATTAGAATGCTTTGTGGTTTCTTTTACAGTCGTGCGAATTGGTTTGTGTGTGTGTGGGTTTTGTTTTTTTTTCCTCAGTCAGGAAGCCAAAGGGGAAGTGAGTCTCGAGAGTCGTCCCAGTGGGGTTCGGCCTCGTTTGACCTCTTTTCCCCCTTTAAGTAGGAACTGATTAACTCTTTTTGAACATTTGCTTGGAGTGGAAACTGATCCTTTAGTCCAACACGGACTGAATCATTGGGACCCTGTGAGTTCAACGATGCACAGGGAAAATATTGCTGGTCAGAGAATATCACAGATGTTTGGTTCGAATTTTGAGCAAGACGGTAACATTTTTGAGTTTTGAAGTTAAACGTTGCAAAATGAAACCACGTGGGTGTGGTTGCCTGAAATGTTTGCACAGCAGGAAAAAAATAAAATAAATCAAGAGCCCCAAAATCAGGAGCAGACCACTTTCCAAATGACTCAGATGTGTTTCGTTTTACTCTGTTTTGCAACATGACTGCGTGAAAAACTAAGAAAAAAGGTAAAAAAAAAAAAGGAAAAAAGAAAAAGAAATGCAGTGAAAACAAATTGGAAGATGTACGTATGTGCGTGTGTTTGTGTGCATGTGTGTGTGTGCATGTGTGTGTGAGAAAGAGAAAGTAATCCAGCACGAAGGATTTCCTGCCTTTTCTGTATGGACAACTTCCTCCGTCCATCTACACTTCCTGTTTGTGTCTGGGAGGGGCGTGTGTGTGTGCGTGTGTGTGTGTGTGTGTGTGTGTGTGTGTGTGTGTGTGTGTGCGCGCGCTTGCGTGCATGTGTGTGTGTGTGTGTGAGAGACTGTCTGTGTGTGTTTTGCGGCACTTCTATAAAAAGCCATCTTGTGACGGTCCAGCGCTGCTCAGCTGACTGTCTGGAAAACTTTGCCGGCCTTTGTCCTCCTGCTCGGCCTGTTGCTGGTGCGTGGGCGTCTTTTCAAACCTCCTCCTTCCCTCCGACTCTGATTCAGTGGCCGATTGTGTCCACGGCGCTTCCCCATTTCTCTGCTGACGAACCGACTTCTGCTGCTGACACACACAGTGGATGCTGATGCTGGGACGCCATCACATCCCCCTTCTTCTTTTTCTTTTTTTTTTTTTTTACCCCTCCTGCTGAATTTTAAAGGCTCAAAACGGCACTTTCCCTCTCGACGACCCCTCCCCCGCCCCACTCATCCCTCCCCACCGCTCCCCCCGTAATACCAGACACACATTAACCGTCAGTAATTGGCAGCCGGCAGCCTCTGATCCGAAGGAGATCTCCCCGCTCCTCGCTGGGCTCTTCTCAGGCTTTCTTCTCCTCTTCTTCCTCTCTTCCTCCTCTTCTTCCTTTTCCTCTCCAGTCATTTATCCTTTTATCTCTCTTTTGTTCCCCTTCTCTCTGTCCTCTCTGCGCCCTTTCCTCTACTTCTCCGTCTTTTTTCTTCTCCTTCTCTTCCTCCGTCACTCTGGGTGCCTGCGCTCCCAGTCGATGGGGAGTTCGCTCCTCTCGCTGCCTCATAACATCCATGTAATACTCCAGTGGAGTCTCGGCATCGCTCAATCATTTTCAACCAAAAACAAAGGGAAACAAAGTCCAGTAAAAACCCTTCAGACGCAGTCGCTACCCGGCTCTGCAGGTCTGGATGTCGGCGGACTTTGTTGATATTAATTGCGACCCCGTGAAGCTCCAGCCAGCAGGAGTCCAGCACCAACCTGGAGCAGGTCCCTCAGGAATCTGCTCAGGCGTGGGCAGAGTCTCTCTCCTCGGTCGGGCGTCGACCAGACTGGTTCTGGTTCCCCTCCGAGAGCCGCCGCCACTGGGTTCCCACTGCAGTGGGGTGGAGTGTGAGCCACAGCCAGAGGATGAGGAGGGTTCCTATTGGTCCGTGTTGGCCGCTGAGACCCGTAGAACCTGGCGCTGTATCTCCTGCAGGAGCCGGTGTGACGGGTCTACAGGTGTGTGTGTGTGTGTGCATGTGTGTGTGTCCGCCCGCCCGTCCAACACACTCCCACTCAGCAGCTCTCCCCTGACCTCCGTGACCTCCCTGTTACATAAGTCTGTGGTTGAGCAGCTCAGGTATTAATAGACGTTATTTGAGCCGACAGCCCACAGATATACATTCACCTCCAGCACGTCGACTCCGCCGGCCAAGACGAGCGAGAAAGGATTGAACTTCACTTTTATGTATTCATCCATTTATGTATTTATTTTTTATTTTTTTGTAATTTCCCTTTGATGCTCCACAACATGTTTTTCGCACGTGCACCTCTGCTAGCGTCGTAAACGAAGACCGCTTCCTCGTGGCCTTCACATGACTGTTGGAATTTAGATCTCTTCCAAAAAAAAAACAACAAAAACCCTAAAATGTGTGTCAGTGCTTTCATGCTTAGCTCGGGAAATGCACGAAACGCTGACGCACGAACGAAGATCATGGGCAAAAATGCGGAAGGTCAAGTGTTGGCAAATTGTTGTTTCAAAGGAAGACTGGAATAAAAGACAAATAAAGAGGAAGACGAGAGGTTTGAGGCAGCTCAGGGTTTTTGTAAACACTGCGACCATGTGACTCACTTCCATGAGTCGGGCCTGTAAACACAACTCCTTGTTCCTGCTTGTGACGCACACACATGCACACACACACTTGCCGGCAGGGGCCAGCGATGCAGTTTTGAGTCTGTTTTCAGAAAGGTGGTGCGTTTAGGCTCTTCTTCCTCCTGCGCTGTGGAAAACTAAACATTCTCTTAACGTTCCTCTGAGTCACACACACACACACACACACACACACACACACACACACACACACACACTAGATACAGACTAACCTATCATCCCGCTCCGTGTTTGGCTCTGCAGTCGGCTGTCCTGCATGTATTTGGTGGGCGGCGGCCAAGAGCGTCCCAGCGGACCATTACTGCACACCAGGAGAGCGTCTCTAGCTGGCAGGCCGGGAAGTGGAGAGAGGGGGGGTGGAGGAGAAGAAGAAGAAGAATGAGGTGGCGGTCAGAGAAGAGGCGGCTGACGAGAGGCGTGAAAGCCACACGGCGTATTCTTTTTTTGTTGTTTTTTGTTTTTTAAAGGGGTGGATTCCCAGCACTGGGCTCCGAGACGGGGACTTTCCTCTGGCTCTTCCTGAAAGAACAGTTGGCAGAATCAGCCAAAAAAAATTTTAAAAAGAGAGGGAAAAACGGGTGATTTCACCTGGGGAGGGATGGGAACTGGCTGCGCTGCTCTGGGTTTGGGTGGAGAAGAAAAACAAGTGAGTCGCACCGAGGGACCAAACTTATTGTGTGTGTGTGTACGCGCACACGCAACAATTCCAATTTTGGTAAGAGGAGGTCCCAGTGCCAACACCATTTGTTCAGGAATTATTCAAACAAAAAATCTGGCCCCGGTAGTTGCCAATTGTTAGAGCGCCCCCTGCCAGCCAGTCCAGTGAGGGCGGACAGCGCAACGGTTCCCCTTTCAACAGAATCGAAACAGCAAATTAGCATCGAGAGAAGCCCAGAAACCATCAAGCAGCCGGAGTCTGTTTTAGATGCTTTCGCTTTCCATTCAGTGATTTTATTTAAATTATTTTAAATTATGTTTAACCTTAACTGATTCCTCCATTTAAAAAAATAAAAAAAATAACATTGTGTCCAAAAAAATCTAAACCATCAGGAGAGAAAAGGTGGGGGGATTGAAACCTGTTTGTGCCTGCAGGAGAACTTACTGGAACACTGAAATAACAGGATGACAGTGCCGTGCCACCTACTAATCTAACAGAGGCACAAACACTCAAGTGCACGCACACACACACACACACACACACACACACACACACACACACACACACACACACACACACATTACCCCCTTCTAACCCTAAAGCTCACTATAAAAAAACAAACACAGTCTACATTCCTCTGGTTCAGGCCACCAGGCTCCTGTTGTTCCAAGTCACCTTCTTCATTCAGAACGGCTCCTCTGTCACCAGCTGGCAATTCTCTGGCTTTTCTGTCATCCATTTTGCACCCACTTGTTTTTTTGTTTTTTTTTCACCTCCCAGTTCCTCTCTTGTCTGATCCTTTTCAACATTTGATGGCTGTTTGCGACGTCCGGGAGGGTTTGTGTCGTTTTGAGGGACTTGGAGAAAAGACGAGAAGAGAAACCAGAGGGGCTTTGGCGAGGCGATGACATGTGCAGAAATTGGAGGGGTGGGTGTAGGGGGGAGGTGTGTGTGTGTGTGTGTGTGTGTGTGTGTGTGAGGAGGGGGGGAAGAGGTGGGGGAGGGGAGTTTGGGGCGGGGCCTAAGAGAGGCAAGCAGAATCCAGCGAGTGATGAGAAGGCCGAGGTGTGGTTTTGGCTCGACTCCCATTAGCCTCTAGTGTTGCATCGATTACAAACATCTGCACACACACACACGCACACACACACACACACACACACACACACACAGAGCCAAAACAGAGCCACGTCTTAACCACTGAAGAATACCTCGGCCGCCTCTTCCCAATTGCTCATCTCTCTCTCTCGCTCTTTAAAAGATGCTATTAGAGGCACCAGTGGCCATGTAATCACTTTGGGTTTCCCTCAGGAAGACACACACACACACACACACACACACACACACACACACACACACACACACTTGCACACATACATCTACCTTGGTAATTACAGCTGGAGATTAGGTCCCGTTCGCTGTAATCCTCGTGAACGGCTGATCCACTCGGCAAATGGGGGGTCAAGCGCTGCTGCGTGAGACACGGCTGTGTGTGTGTGTGTGTGTGTGTGTGTGTGTGTGTGTGTGTGTGTGTGTGTGTGTGTGTGTGTGTGTGTGTGTGTGTGTGTGTGTGTGTGTGTGTGTGTGTGTGTGTGTGTGTGTTTCCTCGCCGTTCTTGGCTTCCCCTCATCCCAAATCAGTGTTCGACAGTGAATTGACAGTGTTTTGACGTGACTGATTTTTGTTGAACTCTTTGCACAAACGTAGCGGCGGCGATTCGTTGCACGTCTGGGCTGCACGTGCACACAATCGACACAAACACAATCTCCCTGTCGCACAAACACACCCAGCCCCAACTGATTCCTCTCCCTCTCTCTCTGTGTGTGTGTGCTTCACTCCTCTCCTTGCACACACACACACACAAACAAACACACAGACACACACACACACGCGGCTGATGATAGCATCTGTCCACCTCATTGAGGTTTGCACTCGTAGCGATCTGTGTTTGTTTATCCTCTTTCCTCCCTCTGCCGATAAGGCAGCTCTCTCTCTCCCTCTCTCTCTCTCTCTCTCTCTCTCTCTCTCTCTCTCACTCTCTCTCTCTCTCTCTCTCTGTCTCTCTCTCTCCCTCTCTCTCTCTCTCTCTCTCTCTCTCTCTCTCTCTCTCTGTCTCTCTCTCTCCCTCTCTCTCTCTCTCTCCCTCTCTCTCTCTCTCTCTCTCTCTCTCTCTCTCTCTCTCACTCTCTCCCTCTCTCCCTCGTCGTTTGGCATAAACGTCTTCTCAGCGGCGCCTGATGTAAACGTGCAATATTGTCTCTTTGTTCGGACAAACAGAGCGTCTCCTCCCTCGTTCCGACGGCGACGCTAAACGGGGCCCGTTGTCTTCCATCCCGATGCCTCGTCCTATTGTGTGTGTGTGTGTTTGTGTGTGTGTGTGTGTGCGCGCACACGCGCACGCGTGCGACAGTGTTGTCGTGTCGTGGCGGTGCGGCTGATGAAATCAGTCACAGTGAAGTGAAGCACCTCTCCAGACGCGCCGCTTTTTCACAGCGGAATGCCGCGCGCTGTTAGCTAACGGCATCTAATTTGAGGGGGGAGGACGGTGGGGAGGTTGAATAGAGGGAGGGGTGGGGGGGGGGAGACAGGTGAGGGAGGGGGAGGGAGGGGAGGGAAAGGCATCATGGGGAAAATGCACGAGCTGTTGAATCGGTTCAATTTGCTCTTGGAAGCCTCCAACAAGGCCAATGTAGATGACGGACATTTGATTTTAAATAAAGATTTGAAAGAGCTCACGGCTCACTATTGTGTCAAGATTCTTACCAGCTCATAAACTTTGAACTGGAAAATATGAACATGTGGTTGATAGGACGCTGAGAGGTGGCTGTGCAGTCACGCACCTCGCAAAAACTAGTATCACTAGTTTCCAGTACTAATCTGTGATGATAAATTACACCTATTGTGACATACTGATGGATTCAAGCCGGTTCTTATATGATGTTTGGTGGAAGCAGTGAAGGTTTTTTCTTTCACCAGAAACAATTTCATTGAAAAACTCCAGAACTGCTCGCTGAACTTCCTCCTCTACGACGTCCAAATATCCTCAGATGTCGTACAATTCTGATTTAACACACACACACACACACACACACACACACACACACACACACACACACGGCACTACTGCCCAGAGCAGCTGCTGATAAAAGGACTGGGAGCCACCAGGAGGCTGCAGATTTACTCTGACGCAGCCGCCGCGGTGCGTTTCTCTCACAGATAAAGTGGAAAAAAGGAGCGAAACTCAGGGACGCATCTGTTCTCCTTCCCGCAGCCTTAAAATAACCGAGTGCAGACACACTCGCTGTTTTTGTGGCAACCACAATGACATTCCATCAAGTGTGTGTGAGGGTGTGAGGGTGTGTGTTCCAGCGCCACACATCCTCCATCACTGTCACCATAACTCTCTGTCTGCACCGTTGAAGGAGAAGCGCGCGCGTGTGTGTGTGTGTGTGTGTGTGTGTGTGTGTGTGTGTGTGTGTGTGTGTGTGTGTGTGTGTGTGTGTGTGTGTGTGTGTGTGTGTGTTGCTCCCTTGACTGTCTGACCCACATATGGTACAAGTTTACTCTAAGCTCTTCTATATGTGGCTGCACTGTATATATGTATAGTGTGTGTGTGTGTGTGTGTGTGTGTGTGTGTGTGTGTGTGATGCTTGGGAATTTGTTCCAGAGATGTGTCGGGGGGGCTATCAGTCACTCATGTGTGATGCTCCATCTGCTTCCAGCTTTCAACCGAACCGCGCACACACACACACACACACACACACACACACACACACACACACACACACACACACACACACACTTGCTGCAATGCTTCTGCAGCAGACTATTTTTTGGTGTGTTTGCCACCCAGTGTCCTCCTGCATTAAGATGAAACACAAATCTATCTTTTCTGGCCGCTCTTCGGCTTTCCTGGAGGATCCTCAGAGCAGAACCAGCAGTAGCTACTGGGCGGGAGGTTGTGGGTTCCACTCCCAACTGTGGGTTGAGTTTGCACGTTCTCCCTGCTGAGTCTCTGCTGGGTTCTGTGCAAGACTCCCAGACTGGCAAGCACTGACTCGTCCGTCGGTGTGGTCCTCTCTCTCTCTCTCTCCCTCTCCCTATGTGTGTGGCCCTGACTCGTCCAGGGTTTGACCCCTCCTTCACCCTGAGACAGCTGGGTGAAAGATGTACGAGTCGACACTTCATCCTTTTTTTTTTAACCTGTAATAGAACTTCCCTCCCTACAAATTGTTGGGGCAAAGCAGAAAGCCACTGCTGTGAGGGGAAGCAGAAATAAGAGGAAAAAAAGACGTCCAAACTACTTCCACCACCCATTTCCAAATCCTTCCACTGGGTTTTTTTCTCTCCCATCCTCCCCCAGATGCATTTGACACATGTGACAAATCCAGCAGATAGACAACTGACATAATCAATAGACAATAGATGGATTCATGTGGGTAATCCAGGCTATCGTCCTCCCTCAGCCCCGGTGTTATGAGAGTGTCAGTGTGTGTTGCACAGTCGTGTGATAAAAAGTCTCTGAGGTGAAGCTGCTCCTCCATCCTGTGTCTGTCCTCACCAGCTCCAGGCTGCTTTCCCTCATTGGCTGTCTGTCCTCCAAGGCCACAATCAACACCCCCGTCCCCCCCCATCCCCATATCACCACTGGGGCCCCTAAATACACTCACACTCACAGGGGGCCCCTCCCCACATCAAAGTCTGCTGGAATGTGAAGCCGAACATCATTATGAATGTTTGGGGGGACCTGCTGACGTCCAGATGAACCCTCTGTAACAGGGTGTGTGTGTGTGTGTGTGTGTGTGTTCTGTGGGTGAGAGGAATGCTCTCTGTTCACACACATCACGAAGCCTCTGCTGAAACGCCGGAGCCGCTTCTCATCGAGCGCCACTCAAGGCAGAACGGCGAGGCTGCGTTCGCCAGCGGCCACTTTATTAGGCACGCACACCCGCTGTTCTGCAGGCGAGTTTGCTGTTGCCACGCTGACCTCCGACCTCTTGGCATCAGCGGGGCGTTTTTTTTTCCCGCTCAGCCTGTGAACCCCTGAGACGGCGTGACGTCCTGAAAATCCCAGCAGATCAGCGGCAGTTTGTGAAACTCTCTGACCGGCAGTGGAACATTCGGGGGGAGGGGGGGGGAAACAACGTGCATTTGTTTTTTGTTCACGTTTGACTCTTGAGCTGACAAACAACATTAGCAATTCGGGAAGCAACAGACACTTTCAGTTATGTGCTGCTTCTCCTTGTTCTTTTTCTTCTTTGTTCTTCTTACATCCAGGCTGTTTGGAGATAAAGATAGTTTGGCTTTCTCCCATTTTTATCTGCAAACCGCAGCAGTTTTGCCTCCTTGTTTTTCTCCGGCTCGCCAAGCTCCTCCCTCCTGCCGGTGATTATCTGTGCGTCCCCACGTAAATCACAAGGCCTCGACGTGTGTCAGCGCTCCGTTAATGTTGCCTTACATGTGCCGACCAGAGAGGCGGCGGCTTTGACGAAGACGAAGCGAGACGACGATTCACTTCATCAGCAGCTTGGAGTTCTTAGTTTTTTTTTGTTTTTTTTTTTGGAATAACTTTCTTTGGGGGGTTTAGCGAGCTCAGCGCACACACAAACCAGCCTGGTTTCTACGCCGTGTGGGTTTCACAATCAAGCCGAGTGTTCAAACCCGTGTGAGGAAACAAGATTTGCACATTCTAATGCTGTTCACGTTCCAACACTCTCACACACACACACACACACACACACACACACACACACACACACACACCTTCCTCCTGTGCCCAGAACTTGGCTGCAGCACCTGTGGGATGAAAGAATTGCAGACAATTTATTACCTGTCGCTTTCACACGTCGCCCACTCTCACCCGCCCACTCCCCCCTCCCTCCCCCCCCTCCCCCCTCCCTGTTTTCTCTCTTTCTCACCTCGCAACATTTGTGTTTTCCCTTTTTTCTTTTTTATCCCCCCTGAAATCCCTCCGAGATTATAAAACAATGCTGGTGCCGCAGTCGGCCGCTGAGAGCTCGGAGGAAGAGTGAGGGATGAAAGCAGAAGAGGAGCGGTGACTGACGGAGGAGAGGTTGGATTAAGTGACTTGTTTAAGAGGTGAAAGAGTCGGAACCACCTGCTGCTGCTGCTGCGGCTGCAGGCTGTGGGAACTGGAGCAGCAGCGCCGTGGTCGACGGCGGATGATTTGGATATTAGTTTGTCGTCGGCGTATCGCATGCATCTCTGAAATCACTCTGTCTTCATCTGATAAAAGCCAGAAGAAAAAAATTTGCACGGCAATTATTTCAGCGAGAATACAGAAAAGTGCTGCTGCAATCAGGGCAGAATCAGAAACATGGAATCAGTTGTGCACCTTTTGCCATTTTTACCCTGAAAACATCAGACGTGCTGTTGCTTTTAATCAGCTTCGTGCCGCTTATATCGAAATACGATAACCATCGATTAGCCTCCTGTTAGTACAACTGCTAGTCGGGTACAATGCCAACTGTGGGCAGAGGAGGAGGAGGAGGAGGAGGAGGAGGAGAAAGAAGATTTGATTTTTGAATTTTAAAACCACATTTTAGTTACAGAAAAAAACACAAAAATGATGCACCTTTTAAACAAATATATAAAAATATGAAGAAATAAAAAACAAAATATATACACAAATACATGATAATTAACAATAAACAATCAAACCCAAGGAAAACATTAAATCCTACAACATGTTTTGGTTTTTTTTGCATGAGATTGCTGCGAAGCTCTCGAGATCTTTCAACATTTTAAAAAGAATGGGAGTGGGCGTTGACTATGGGACTTCCATAGAAGAAGCAATGTATCAAAGATGGAGCTAGCAAGTGACAGTAATTCTCAGCAGTGAGCGCGTGTTTGTATGTTCAGACTACGTCATCAGGCGCTGACCTGCTCTGCGTCCACCACAGCTCTTTACAGTCGGCTGGAGCGAGGAAATAGCGGAGGGGGAGGGGGAGCAGAAGGGTTCCCACACACGTCATCCTGCCCCCCCCCCCCACTGTCCTCTCCCACTCTGCTCGTCGTTACTTCAGAGCCGCGCCTGCCTGCCTGCCTGCCTGCCTGTATCAGCGCGCAGACGTGCTCACTCGCTCGCGCCCGGCTGTAAATGAAATGTATCCTTTGTTTACAGGCCCATTATCTGGATAATAGCGTCCGTATTTCCTCTCATCTCCAGCGCTTTATCACAGCCTTATGAGCCGCTGCGCTCTGTCTCTATATCTCTTTATCTCCATTTCACACACACACACACACACACACACACACACACACACACGCACGCACACACACACACACTGCTTGCCGTTTACATTATCTCCCCGGGTGTGTGTGTGTGTGTGTGTGTGAGAGAGAGAGCGCGTGCACGTGGGAGCCTATCAAAGCGCGAATTTGCACGTGCGTATCCATCACCGCGCCGCTGTGCGTCTGGTCTCATCTTATCGTTAATCATCTGCGGAGGATGCAAACTGTTTGCGTACGTGCGTGTGCGTGTGTGTGTGTGCGTGTGCGTGTGTGTGTGCGCGCGCGTACGTATGCGTTTCGCTATCGTCTTCGCAGCCAGCCACCGCCTGCCGTCCCTCCCTCGTCACCGCGGGGCTGATAGCAGCGCCAGCCGACAGAGCTCGGTAATGGAGAGCTGATGCTCCTCCACCCATCCTCACCCCCCCCCCCCCCCCCCTTCCTGTTTCATTTGCCGGCGAGATGACTTTGGCTCGCAGCCACTGCGCCGGCTAATCGCGCAGACACCGTTACCTCCTCGCCCGTGACCCAATTGTTCACCCAAAAAAAGACAACAAAAAAACCCCAAAAGAAATCCCACAAAGCAAAGAGTTTTGAGAGCGTGCTGGAGTTCACGCACTCCTGCTTGAGGATGAAGCAGACTGAACCATAAACCCTGTGTCTCCAGCAGCTTCAACAGAGCTTCTCGATGTGCGTGGAGAAACGTGCAAATGAGAAACTCACCTGAATTTGCATCGGACCGCTTGTTTTAACGGTGAAGTTTGTGCCGCGAGGTCTTTCCTCCCGTCCCTCCAGATGTGATTCTCCCCGCCCCCCCCACTTCCCCCCGCCGTCGTTACCGCGCGATGAAAGATGGCGTCTTTCATGTGGGACTTTTAATGGCCCCCCCAGCCACCTTTTATTTATTCTCCAACTTTTCTTTGCTTTGTCATCGCCTGTTGCTGATGGCGGCTTTCTCTCGCACCATTATCCCGTCATTTGCGCTGCCCCTCTGCTGTAATCGCGGCCACATTACACAGTTTAAAGCTGGCACCCTTTAGCCCCCGCTGTAAAGATTTCAATCGTCTCGAGCTGCCGACCACTTTAATAGCCCGCCGCCATCTGTTAGCGCTTAAGTAAAAGCGGCCTGCGTTTCTCCAGCTGCAGACTGGTGTGTGTGTGTGTGTGCGCAGAGGCTGGTGTGTGTGTGTGTGTGTGTGTGTGTGTGTGTGTGTGTGTGTGTGTGTGTGTGTGTGTGTGAGTTTGAAGTTCACTTTCAGGGAAAAATGTGTAACGTGAGACGCATTAATTGGATATAACGCAAGCGTTTTTTTAAACTTGTGTCGAAGCAATGGCTGATGTGTTTCGGGCTTTTAACACGTTAAGCTAACGTGTTAAAAGGTGACGTCTGCCTCTTTTCTCTTTTCTTTTTTTTTTTTCATTGCCAAAAAATGGTTCAACTTGTGTAAACAGTAATGTTGCCGGTCGCCAGTCCTCCTCCTCCTCCTCGCCGTTCTCACCTCGCTTTCCCACGCTGATTTTGACCGGCGCTCACGGTCGGCGTGGAGTGAACTTTCAATGCCACCGTCGGTTTGGGTCGTTGTCAATGCGTTCCGTTGGAAACCGACTGGAAACTGGAGTTCTCGGGTCAACCCGCTAACCGTTCCCTGTTGTGAATTGTGTCTCCTCAGATCTTGGTCAACTCCCAGAGTCCCAACCGCCCGGCGGTGCTCTACGAGAAGGTGACGGTGAGCGAGTCGGGGAGCCCCTTGCTCAGGGACATGCTGTTCAGCCCCGACCAGCAGCACATCTACGCGCTGACCGACAGACAGGTGAGTCCGTGAGGAGTCCGGGGATCACTATCAGTTGGCCAAGTTGGAACTACTTTAATTGCCATTGACCAATGAGAACACTGCTCTTAGACCAAACTCAACCACTGGCCGGGGTCTGCAGGGTCTGCAGCGACTCATGAAACCTGAAGCTCAAACCTCAGCACGTGAACACAAAGAATCAGAGCTCAAGCTTTGATTAAAAAAAATAATGAAAATAAGAAAAACAAACAAACAAAACAATCCAAGGTCCAGGAATCCCAGATTTTACTCCCCACATTCCTGCAGACACGCGCGACTTCGCGCCGCCTCCGCACAGCTGCAGCCGCGCAGGTGCAGCTTCCGGCTAACGATGCCTCCCTCCAATTATCTATTTTCCTCGGGTGGACAAACAAGCCTGCTGCGTGCGTGCGCACACAAACACGGACACACAGACACACAAACGCACGCATTTTACTGACCCATGCTTGTGCACGTCCACGCGACTGCACAATAGTGAAGCCCCCCGCCCCCACACCAGACTTCACCTCCATTAGCCTTCAGTTGATGCATGGCCCAACACTCCTCCCTGCTGTTGAGGCCCCCCCCCCCACACACACGCTAACATCCCTGCGCGGCCTTCACCGCTGTGAGATTTTACTAATAATCAAGACGTTACACACACACACACACACACACACACATGTTCGTGTAGACGCACGCGGGAGGTGTGTGTGTAACAGGTCACATGTAGCGCGCGGCACACGTGTGCGCTGGCGGTCATTACCAGCACCAGCAGCAGCAGCAGCAGCAGCAGCGCCGCCGTGTGCTTTGATGCTAACGGGTGGAGGGAGGGGAGTGGGAGTGGGAGGGGCAACGGCGGCGGCTGCGCTACGAGGCTGCGGCTCCCCAGGCCCAGCTGCTCCCTCGTTCCTCCGTCTCATTAGTGCGCTGAGCGAAGGAAGCCCAGGCGGTGGGAGCCCCCCCACCCCCCGCATGTGCGCGACATGGAAACGGCACGTCTGCGTTAAATCACTCCGAGTGGGGAAAAAAAAGAGAAAAGGAAAGTTGGGGAGGTGGAGGAACGGCTGGTGTCTGTGGTCGGACAGGTTTGGAGGTGAAAGTTCCGATCCGGTGGTTGGGTTCTTGCAGACCAGGCCCGTTTTCATCGTGTGGAATTGTTCTGCACTGGCACGTCAAGGTGTTTTACCAGATAGACTTATGGAATAACTGAGCTCAACCCATTCACGGCTGTTAAATATTGTCGTTGGCCCACGTTTGAAACGATGATGCTGGATGTAGAAGGTTTGGGCTGATGAATGGATGGATGCATGGATGGATGGATGGATGGAGTTGTGAAATTAACCTGAAGGATGCAGGTATCATTTGTGTATTTGGTGCAAAGCCTGAAGGGCTCAACACTGTCTGAACACAAATTGACCTTGGGTAATAATGATTGTAGTAGATAACAGAGAAAACAGGTTGCTCATGGCTTCTGAGCACCATTGAATAAATCACAAGATCAGGAAAGAAAGAAGAAGCCTTTTTTTTTCCATAATTGGGTTGATACTCTAGAACTACGCAAGTATCATATTCAGCCTTGACTGCTTAGCTTGTTTAAAAAATAAAAATAAAAAAATAAAAAAATATATATATATATTTATATATATGTATATTTCTTGGACCATCTGTGAAGAAATAACAGCAACGAAATAACGCATCTGCTCTTAGCTCACAGCTATGAGTCTGTACGTGCTGCTATAAAATAACACACATGTAGGAGCTCCATTATTACACCGAGACACAAACATGGTTATTTTTATGTCTTATTGTTGTGCCCACTTCATTGAGTGTACACACACACACACACACACACACACACACACACACACACACACACACACACACACACACACACACACACACACGCACCTCTTCATCTCGATATGTTTGATCTCCATTAAAGGTTTGCAGCCTGGGGGGTTAAGAGGAACAGGGGGGCTGTGGTTGCCAGACCTTTTTAGCTAAACCCCCTTTTTCCAGCCCCAGTGACAGCAGGGGGCAATTCCCTCCTGGTGCCCACCGTCCTCATCCACCCCTCCCCCACATCTCAGTGTCTGTAAACACACACACACACACACACGTTTCCACCTAAGCTCAAATTGAGTCCTCCCCTCTCAGCTGCCGTCTCACTGATCCCATTCCTGTGTTTTTAATGATCTTCCACTGTCGCTGCTGGACCCTCCACCCCCCCCCACACACACACACACACACATACACACTACTCTTTTCCTTGAAGAAGGACGGCAGGAGGTAGAAAAGCGTGGAAGTGGGGCCAGGACGGAGAGATGATTTGGACGGGGAGGAACGGTGGAGACCTTGACTCTCCCTGCTTCCTTATGGAGCGGATACACAGCCAGCCTTTCATCCTGCCTGCCAGCCTGTGTGTGTGCGCCTGTGTGTGTGTTTGAGAGGGAACCTGTGGGGGTTCCTCAGACAAGCCAAGCACATTAAGGTGTCACTGGACATATCCACTGATGCGTAGCATACGACAAGTCCTCCCTTGTCTCTGGACTCTCTCAGGCTCTTACTCCCCGTCTCTCCCTCTCCCTCTCCCTCACACACACACACACACACACACACACACACACACACACACACACATACACATGCACACACACAGTCAATTGAAAGCTCATGCGGTGAGTCAGAGTCAGGATTGAGGCCTTGTGATTTATGACTCTGGCTGTTCCAGCTATATTCATCACTGTCATTATTGTCAATGGGAGAATATGACGGCGGGAGCGGACGCCCCGCTGGGTTAGTGTTTTAGTGCCTGCATGTGTGTGTGTGTGTGTGTGTGTGTGTGTGTGTGTGTGTGTGTGTGTGTGTGTGTGTGTGTGTGTGTGTGTGTGTGTGTGTGCACGTCTCATGAGACAGTTCGTTATTATGAGAAATTCAAATGAGTTTATTTGCAGCTAATGACGTCTGTGGTTTTGTCCGTGGCTGTGTGTCATTGGCCCAGTGACTCCACTCGGCTGGCCGCCTCCCACCAGCAGCAGCAGCAGCAGCAGCAGCAGCAGCAGCAGCAGCAGCACCCTGTCTGCACTTTAAAACCCTGTTGTTGTTGTTGTTGTTGTTGTTGTTGTTGGTTGTTGTGCGCGTCGCTTGAAATGAGGAACTTTCGAGTGCCGCTCATCAGCCAGGGTTTGTTTCGGGTTTTTTTTTCTCTCTTCACCAACATGCGAAAATCGCCACCAACTTTCAGGAGTGGTGATTCTCCTCTGTGGCGCGAGTGTTTCATCCCCGACATCAAGTAGTTCCCCAGTTGTTCAGCCAGAAAACTGAAAGTTTGGACTCCAATTTTACAGCACGGCAGCCTTTTTTCTTGTGTTTTTTTTTTTTCGCAGCCTCCGTGCCTGCACAGAGAGTTGGTCCCGCTCAAAAGTGGATGTGATGTGTAGCTCCTTTGATGGCCTCGGCGTGTGTTGCGGCACCGGCTAATTGCTGAACGCATGAATATTCATCCGCGTCGTGGGAAGGGGCGACCGTGTGTCGTGCGGCTGCTTGAAACCGACCGAGAAGCGCTCGCAAAGACCCGCTGTGCCTCGTGCATGCGTAACACAACCTTTGTTAGAGCGTCTGTGTGTGTGTGTGTGTGTGTGTGTTTTTTTTTGTTAGCATATAAAAGCTACGTCTCAATCACATTGTAGTCCAGTCGTGATTCATGTGCTAATCCATTGATTGGGCCAAATCTGCATCGCTTTGCAGGGAAAATGCATTTATGCACAAAGTTGGTGACACATATTTTTTTTTTGTTTCACATGCAGTGCGTTGTGTATCTTTGTGATGCAAACCATTGTGTGCCTCTCAAAGACACACACACATACACACTCACGCATTACACAGAGACTCCCATCGCCTCCAAGGACTCTGTATTCAGTTCAGGCATTAGCAAAGACTGACGCACGCGTGCACACAAGCGCACACACACACACACACACACACACACACACACACACACAGAGTAAAGTTGCAGAAGATGATTGTTCACAGTGGCGAACAATGCACTGCATTGTGTTGTTGACTCTCTCAACAAGGCATCATCAAGTAATATCTTACCCAAAGGGTTTTCGTCAGACATCAATCCTCTGCACGCATGCTCGTGCATGTGTGCGTGTGTGCGTGTGTGCGTGTGTGTGTGAGAGAGAGAGAGAGAGAGAGAGAGCGCCTACGTGTGTGTTTGTTTACATTCGCGTAGCGCTGGTGCGCTGCCAATCTCGTTAGCAAACACATTAGCGCCGACAGACATCGGCACGCGCAATAAGCGGCTGGCTGTATCAATCAGGAGTGACATTTGGGTGAACTGGATGCAGCTAATCAGTCACTTCTAAGTAGCTTTAAGATTCATTTGCCTCCATTCATCAACGTCGGGCCGACGGAGGGACTTCCCCAAGTTAACAAGTGAATAATGCGCCGCTCAAACGCGCCGCCAGCCGGTCCGAGCGTACGCAGGAAGTGTGATTAAGTTGGAACGATTAGACACGTACACGCACGCACACAGACACACAAGTCAACTTTGGCCTCTATAAGTATCTATTTGTATAGAAGTGCTTATAAATACTTATGCTAGTTATGTCCACGTATGTATGTATGTATGTATGTATGTATGTATATGTGTGTGTGTGTGTGTGTATATGTACAGATATATGTACATACACACACATGTATATATATATGTATATATATATATATATATATATACATATGTGTGTGTGTGTGTGTGTGTGTGTGTGTGATTTAAATCCATTTTGCTTGATGAACTGAGTGCTAAGCTTCTGAAACTACACATTTAGATTTATAATCACGACTCCAGCTTCATCTTTTCCACCGGCATAAAGCTTGAAAGGGCGTCGCCTGGGTATTCCATACCCCCCACACACACACGGAACACAGAGCAGACACATCAGGACTGGCCAACAATAAGGTGGTCATTGTTATGTAAATGTTAATAGAGCGGGCGCAGCCAGGCGAGGATGGGAGCACGGCGACTGGCAGCACTGCTGCGTGCGTGTTTGTGTGTGTTCGTGTGTGTGTGTGTGTGTGTGTGTGTGTGTGTGTGTGTGTGTGTGTGTGTGCGTGTGTGTGTGTGTGTGTGTGTGTGTGTGTGTGTGTGTGTGTCCGTGCGTGTGTGCCACTCAATTACAGGAGTTCAAGCCATTATTGCAGCAGGCAGGACGCTCACTGCCTCTCTGCCGTCCGCCGGTCGACTGTGACTGGCACATTAGCAGGAGACTCACATCAATGTGGACTTTTCACGTTTAAAGAGCTCATTTTCTGTCTTTCTTTCTTCCTTTTATTTTTTCCTCTTTGTAAAGGGGGGAGGGAAAAAAAAGTGTCAGCCACCGTCGGTGTGATACTCCCACACTGGAGGCTGATGGAGGGGTGGGTTTCAATGGACGAGGCCTGTGTGTGTGTGTGTGTGTGTGTGCGTGTGTGTGTGCGTGTGTGTGTGCGTGTGTGTGTGTGTGTGTGTGTGTGTGTGTGTGTGTGTGTGTGTGTGTGTGTGTGTGTGTGTGTGTGTGTGTGTGTGGTAAAAATGGCCGGAGGAAAATACAAAACGGAAAATGAGAAATTCTGAAAAGAGACGCCATTATGCTTTCTTTTTTTTTTCTATAGAGGTAACTGATAGAAGTAGCTCTCCGCCTCTGAGCGCATCGGGCGAATAAAGGGAGGACGGAGCAAATTATTAGTAGTTTGAAAAGGGGAAAAAAAATAAAAATAAATAGAGAAACTTTGTCCACTTTTTCCCCGAGCAAAAACTTCCATGGCCTCTGGTTGGTTTCTACTCACTGGACAATATAGAAATGTTACAGTGGTGTAAAGAGACAGACCATGGTCTCTGTGGACCCTCCCCCTCCTCCTCTCCACCTGCCTCCACCCCCCCCCACCCTCCATCAGAACAGAGTACTCCGCCACTTGTCTCGGTCGGCTGATGCTATCGGCGCTAATGGAGGTCTCGCCGCCACTCGATAGCGCCGCCGTTGTCCCCTCGTCTCTCTCCCCGTTTCGCTCGCCCTTCCGTCCCCTGAGGGTGGCGTGATGGAGACCGCTGATCGGGTGAACAGGCGGAGGGAGGGAGACTGGAGGGGGGTGGGGGTGGGTACCTACATCCTTCCCCCTTTTAAAATCCAGTCACTATCTGGTGTCTGTACAATCACACCCCCCCCCCCCCCCCCCCCCCCCCCCCCGTTGCTGTGTCTGCAGTGGCAATAGGCAGCCATAGGTGGCGCTCACCTGCACTGGTGAGGAATGAGGCCAATCTGCAGGACCTGAATCTTCTTTGTGTCCTGGCGACAGCGGAGCAACATTACTGCCAGACAGTGTCCCTCGGGCTACAAACAGAGGGCTAAATATGTTTTGTTCGTGAGTCATGTGATTCACGCCAGAAATGAGATTGGGAAAAGAGAAAAGTTTGTCTTACGGTGAAGAAAAGCGTCAATAAATCAAACTAAGTGAGTTAAGCAAATAAAGGCTGAGACAAACAGGATGTCAGTGTCCTAGAGTTCTACCAAGTAGATGCAACATTTTAAACTCAATAGTCTCTCTGATTGATATGAGGGTGATGATGTCACTAGCAGGTCCTCACCTCCTGAAGTCACTCATTCTTTGTGTCTTTTATTATCTACAAGGTAAAAGTTTAAAGATTAATTCAGCAACATTTCGGATGAGAAGGCGACATTGTCCATTGTCTCAAACTCCAAAACAGTGTGTGTGCATGTGCGTGCGTGCGTGCGTGTGTGTGCGTGTGCGAACGCAGAGTTTAGTCTACAGACGCTCCGGGGCTCCTCCAGCAGTGAGCCGGTGGCCAGAGTGCAGTTTTAACCGACTGCGTCCTCTGTGACGTCCAGCTGTTTGTTTCTTCTCCAACCAACATCAGTCAAAATCAATCACCACCACCACTCCCCCCCACCCCACCCCACACACACGCACAAACACACACACACACACACACCCCTCACCATGTTGTCGTCGCTAATTGGCTGCTATTTTCCAAACGTGTTGGAGAAAATCAGGACAGGTTCTCATCAGAGCTCTTCACTCGCTCGTGTACACACACACACACACACACACACACACACACACACACACGCGCGGCCGTTTAGGCCCGTTTGTTGATGTAAATAAGTCTACAGCAATTTGCAACTGGGTCCTGGTGATGTTCCAGCAGCTCCGCTGAAACATGACGCTAATTGAAGTCGCACATTTGGTTTAGTCTTTTTTGTTCTTATAGGTGTGTGGTTGTTGTTGTTGTTGTTGTTGTTGTTGTTGTTTCTCCCCCGCACTCATCCTCATCATCCTCATCACTTCCCCTCTGCAATCACGCTCCACGCCCGCACACCTGCGTCGTCCTGGTAGCCACGAAAGGAAATCTCCTTTATTTCTTGATTTGGTGCTGTGCGCTGTGCGCTGTGCATTGTGCGCTGTGTGCAGCAGTGTGTTGTGCGGTGTGCACGGTGCGTGCTGCGGGGTCACCTGGCAGGAGTCCCTAATGGAAATGCCAGCCGCTCGGCGCTGCTCCTCACTCCTCACAAAGTCCATTTACTAAAGTGACAGAGTCATTTACTGGAGCGCCGGCCTCACTTAATTAGCCGAGCCTGAGGCCCGTCTACCTGTGCCACTGCTCGCACTGGCCCCGCCCACTCCCCCCCATCTCTCAGAAGCCTCCGTCTTTAGGTTTTTCTCCTCCTCCTCCGACTTTCTTTCTTCTTCCCCTTTTGGAGAAATCCTCCCCCTCGCCTCCTCCTCCTCCTCTCTCCGCTTGGCCTTGGTTTTTCTTCCTTTCTTCCGCCCTCCACCGGTGTTATTTCTCTCTCCGCCCGCTGCCGAGGGCTCCGTGTCAGCAGCCCGCGTTGAGGCTCGCAGCTTTGAGACGAGATGAGATCGTTTCGGGAGAAATGATGGGACCGTCGGCGCTGATGAAGAGTGATGAGGCCTCCGAAAAGTTTCGTCTCACTTTGTCCTTTCCGGCGTATTTGTTTGTTTTTGTGTGTGTGTGTGTGTGTGTGTGTGTGTGTTTGTGTGTGTGTGTGTGTGAGAGAGAGAGAGAGTGAGAGTGAGAGAGAGAGAGAGAGATGCCTTTTTCAATATTCCCCCCTTTTCAAACACGAACGTGGCTTTTTTTTGAAAATAAATATTTTCCCAGAGGAAATTTAGCACAAGTGATGTTGACATTCTCAAGGAGAATATATACAAAAAAAACAATGTGGCTGTTCCGTCCCCAGTGGAAGTTCTCTCAATGTTTTATTCAGCTCTATGATACAGAAAGTTCCTCTAAACACCCACCTGTACTCACATTTAACAACAACTCTGTCTCATCCTGTCTCGCATTCGCCCGTGTTTGCGCTGCACATTATTTTTCGTCCAGCTGTTTCGTCTCCATGAGCCTCGGACCGGCCGTGCGTGTGCGCGTGTGTGCGCGTGTGTGCGTGTGCACGTGCGCGCAAATGATCTTTTTCGGCGGCGAGGTCACAGATGGGATCAGAACGGCCTTTGAGAGACGCGCGGCTGAAACAATGGCGTGGCTGAATAATTGAGTTCAGCGCAGGAGGAGGACGGCGGATGAAAGGATGGAGTGAAGGAGGTGACGGAAGAAAAAGAAAAGAAAGAGGAGCGCCAGGGCGGGAGATGAAGACAGCGAGGGAGACGGCAGCGGGTGCAGAATTTTAGTGGCGGGGGAGAAAATGAGAGATGACTTCACGTCTCTGCAGGAGTCAGACGCAGCTCCAAGCAATGAACTGGGACCACTGAGTGGATTTTATATTATTTATTCATTCATTGTTAAGTTGCAATGTAATTCACTGCATTCATTCATTTCAGCCAAAATGTCAAACCTCCTCACCCCTCCTCACTCCTCTTTACCCCTTATTGCTCCTCCTTACTCCTCTTCATCCCCCTCCTCCCCATCACGCCACCTCACCCCTCCTCACTCCTCCTCACCCCCCCCCCCCCCCTCCCTTTGTTTGCTCTGCTGCTTATCTCCCATCAGTCCACAGCAGCAGCACCCAGCCTGCCATTGATCTATCTTGTAAAGCCTCCCTCACAATCCAGTCAATGCACACATGCTAAGCTAGCCTTTGATTACCCCCCCCACCCCCAGCCGCAGGCACTCCAGCGCAGGAAGCGGTGACCACTGGCTTACACAAACACCCTGTTGAGAGGCTCGTTTCCTTGGTGTGTCCGAGGGTTTGGACAAAAGGAGAAAAACCAAGCGCTCCTCCGGGTTGCCTGTTTTGCGTGCGTCCCTCCATCCGTTGACACCCGACCGGCTGCGTTTTGTTTGGACTGCGTCATCACGGCGTCGAGGAGGTCCCGCGGCCGTTGGAAGAGTTGGCCTCAAGATGGTGTGATATAATAGAGCGCGGTTCGTATAAACAGAACCGCAAACCCCAAAATAGGTCCCAGAAGAGGTTGAGGCAGCCGGAGGAGCAGAAGAAAGAGAAGCTGCTCCGACCCCCCCACCCCCACCCCCACCCCCACCCCTCCCGGCTGCTGCTCAACCAGTCATTTGCGAGACGCTCAGGGTGTTTGTCTCTGAGGTCAATGGGGTCAAACGCATCCGTTTGGATTCAAGGCTGAATCTCACAGGTCCACGTGTTGAAGACCTCCTTCATAACGTGGACGATGAGCTTCAGCTTCAGCTGCTGTTTTTCAATCTATTTTC
>NW_027466218.1:1675000-1855000 GCF_046127955.1 Nelusetta ayraudi
CAATCTGGCAGGAACAAACAACGACACGAGGCATGTGGCTTGGCGTAACGCGGCGCGGTGCAAACAAACGTTTTTGTCGCCACAGAGGACACGACTCCCCCCCCCCCCCCCCCCCTCCCCCCGCTCTCCTCCCCCATTTAGCGTCATCTCCATCTCCACTCGAGGCCGCGGCTCGCTGTCAGCTCCCTCCCACACGCGTAGCCGTGGAGACGTGGCGTGTAATTAAAAATACCCTGCCTCCCCCGGCTCCTCACGCATGGCCGTCAATTAGCAGCTGCTGGATGTGACAGCGGATGGCATCGCTCGAAACCTGTGATGTACATGTTTATCTTAGCCGTGTTTTACGGGGTATGTCGGTGGTTTCGAGCTGTGGACTCCATGCATTGTGGATTTTACCGTGAATACATCCAATGCTAAATAATGGACTCTGTGGCTGCGCGTCAAGTCCTTTCAGTTTGGTGGTGGTGTTTTTTTTTTCTCTTCTGCTTTTGTCCTGCGTTTCGTCCACTAGAGGCACTGTGGCGCCTTTCCTCCCCCTCCCTCCTCTGCTTCGTGGCTGCGTAGTAAACGAGCGAGCAATCAGTCAAAATTACTCCCGAGTGTATTCTGCCTCCCTTGAGGTGAAAAATGAGTCAGAATCAGGAGCTCTACCGGCGTTTATCACACATTATCACCTTCATCTGCAGCTTTTCCACACCGCCGCTTTTTATGTTTATTGTTTTAATCGTATTTTTCATCGCCCTTCCCTTTAATCAATGCTCTATTAAACACAAATGTTTGCCGTCAAGTTAGCCAGAGTCTGGCGCCGACTCGCTCGCACCAGGGTTACGCTCGCACAGTGTTGACATTGTGGAACTGAAAAAAAAGGACCTGTACCTTTCATCTCGTTCCACTTGGTTTGGGCTTAAAACAGCAAGCTAATGGCTTCACACCAGATTCTTGTTTCATCCTATTTCAAGCTGATTTTTTTTTTTTTTTTTTTTGTCACGTACTGTTCATTTTTTATGTTGCTCACCAGATACACAATGTACCCTTTTGCTGCCAGATGGCCCGAGCCTGGTTCAAAATATATGACAACGGTAAGGTTCTTAAGCGCTTCATTGCTGAATTCACTGGATTAAAGGTTTTGATTGCAATATACAAATCATCGCCCCCTACTTGTCCCCCACTACAACTAGTTGCTTACTTTTTCTTCCGACATTGTGCCAATAAACTACAGATAATGATGCTATAGATAGCAAAGCTTGCTAAATGGAAGAAATTTAAGCAAAATTTACAGTAAAGCAAAGCAATTCTGAGGAAACACCGGAAGAAACAACATCTGGCTACAGAAATTGTGTGCTTACTTCATTGTGCATGTCGTTTCCTCAGCAGGTTCAGAGCTGATGTACTGCAGGAAGCCAGTTTGTTTTGCCGTACATGTGGTGCAAACCTTTGCCATCTGGTGAGGAGAAATGACGTCACATAAACAGACAAATTGAGGGAATCGCCATTTCACTGCTAAGTAGCAGCAAAACAGCACTTAGTAGCAGCCGTGCAACAACAGCAAAGGCAAAAGCCAGTCTGTAGAACTTGTCTGGGTAGACTGGGTTGTTGGAGACAGTGGTCCGTCTCTTTAGAAACAACGCATGAAGGAACTTTATTAAACTACGCGGGGTGGAAAGACCGATGCAACCAACCTCTCCATGCATAGCTACAGTTAGCCAATGTAGGATTGGACAATGAGCTTTAAAAAAGGGAGGGGTTAGTGCAGGGTTCGTTTGACAGGAATCACAAACAGGAGAATGCCACATGCAAGTTAGAGCACAAGAGCACGGTGTCTAGCAGTGGTTTAATCAGTCCAGTGTCAGTCACTGATATGACTATTCCTTTTTTTTTTGCTGCTGTTGTATGTTGTGGAGTGTGTCATGATCTGTTTGTGTGGAGGTTGATGTCTTGGAGAGGAACAAAGGAACAAGGTGGACAATAAGAGTTCAATAAAAATCGAATATTAATAATAATAATATGTCAGACAAAAGGTACAGAAATTGCCAAGCTCACTCACAATCAAGGCCTGAGGACTCAGATGAGGGAGGAAAACTGCTGCAATGCTTGAAGCAGCAGCACAAATTCAAATCCAACTTCAAGACAAACAAAGGAGCAGAGACAACAAGACACAGGTGCGACACATCACGGCTCTCAACCAAACCCGGAAGTAAAGTCGGCGACAACACGACAAGGGGATACGGACGGGATGGACGGGACAAGACTTTAAAAACAAAACAGGAAATGACGTCGCCGGATCAGACAAGTTAACGTTAGGTTGACTTCATATTAAAATAATACGATACGACTCTTCCGCATCTCCGGCAACTCCTGGCTGACGGTCGGTCCGGTGCATCCGGGGATTGAAACCCTGTCACCCGCTGCCGCGCTCGCTAATCGCCGCGGGAGCTTCATGCGTCAGTCGCAGCATCCCCGACGCTGCCGTCGGTGTGTCTAATTAACACTCCTGTGTGGTCGCCGGTGCTCACACACCTGTCCCGCGACAAGCCTGGCACCGACACTGTGCATCCCCCCCCTCACCCGATAACAAAACGACAACATAACATTTTATGATTTTTCCCTCTCCTCTCCTCCCTCCCTTCTTCTCTCTTTCCTGGGATGAGAGGAGGCAGCGGCTGTTTTGTGTCTCTTTTCTTCTGCGTGTTTTGTTTTGTTTTTGTATTTTTTTTTTTTCTCGGGGAGACGCGCGCACTTGTGCCCAGGGGTGCCGGGCCGGCGCCGGTGCTGATGAGTCCACATGCATAACAGCGCACGGAGACAGATGGATGAGTGTGTGACAAAGCCTGGCGGCTCACAAAAAATGAAATAGGTCTGTCGTCGATTTAATGCATTTTCTTTTAAAAATGCTCCTCTCCCCGCGCCCAAGGAGCATAATGATGCATTCCAGCCAGGGGTTCTGTCAGGGGAGGGTTCGGCGGAGTGTGTTTGTGTGTGTGTGTGTCTGTGTCTGTGTGTGTGGGTGGTGGGGGGGAGGTGGGGGTTGCCGGTGAATTTGCATTTATATTTTACGGCGAGACTTATCATAATCATCACGGCGGCGAACAAGATTAACCACGAGAGCACTAAAGGGAGGGAGGAGGGCGAGATGTTCCGTGCGCACGCTCAAGTAAACAGTCGGGAGTGTTATCAGTGTTTAGGATCGTGTTTTTTTTTTAATCATCCTTTAAGTGTGTGTGTGTGTGTGTGTGTGTGTGTGTGTGTGTGTATGTGTGTGTGTTTGTGTGTATGTCGCTGCATCTCCTGGCCGTGACCCGGGCGACCCTCTGTTCCTGGCGGTGTTCCATATAGTTTCCTGTTTCTCTGGCTCACACACACACACACACACACACACACACACACACACACACACACGCACGCACGGATGCACACACACACATAGAGCCACTCCCGCCGCTCCTCTCCAACTGTCATTTTCTTCCTCTGTTTTGCTGCTGGCATGAATTAAATTGAGACGTACAAGCGTCCTTGATCTCTTCTGTCTTTGTGCAATTTTCCCTTTGTCTCAAATTCCTTTACCGAGCCGCCGACGTCTCTGCCGATGTCTTATTTTGTTTTGAGTGATATCTAATATACGGTACGTGCCGCGGCTCAGTTTTTATTTGAGGCGAGTGCACAGTGCCCACATGTTTGTTTGTGTTACGGCAGCGAGCTAACCGTTTGTGTGCAAGCCTGTCGTGCTTCTCGTTCTTCTATTTGTTTGCGTCGCAGCTTTAATGTGTCAACACACAGAGAAGCGTTTCAAGCCTGGGCTTTAGATCTCAAAGACCTCCATCTGGTTGCAGATGGCACCCTCGCTGAAATGTTGATTAATGTTCCCTAATGTGCATAATGCAGATAAAAAAAAACAACAAGTCTGATGAGGGTCAAAAGCACCAGCGTGCCAATTTGTCCTTCAGCGTTTTTCCACTTTGTCGCCTTCCCCCCCCCCCCCAGCTCCAAACGTGCTCTCTACAAGAATAACTTCCAGAAAACTTTGAAATGCACATTAATAAAACTACTACGTTAGAAGACGTACGAAAACAGCAAAATGGAAATAACTTCCCATAGTCATTACAGTTTGTCTGCTTTTTGCACGAAATGTTGGCTAGAAACTCGTTTTCTGAATAAAATTCCCAAACAAAACATTCAGCTGAGGTGAGCGATGAACTGAATTTTATTATTACGACTTCAGAAAAGCCACGTTGCCTGTGAAAAGAATATAGTTATTTTATATTCTGTTAAAAATGTTAAAACAGGAAGCAAAAACCGTTATTTTCCTTTTGAACAAAGTTAAAAGTCTATTTTATGTCAACTTTGGAATTTTGCAATGATTATCTACATAGAAAAAACTCCAGACTTGAGATGAACAGATGTGCACATGAAAATTAGATTTATAAAGGATTAGAGGCAAGGCCCAAAGTTGCTTTCATTATGAAAATCCAAACAGATTTGTAATGACTAGAACAAAAAAAAATAATGTGTAAGAATGTTAATACTGAAATACAAAAAAGGTCTAATCTTGGAAAGAGGATTATGCTATCTTCTTTTCCTTGAAAATACTTATTTTTACCTTTTGTACCAATCAAACTAAATTCAGGGTATAAAAAAAAAGTTTATTGGGTTAGTTGCATCTACACCATTACAGGCCAAGTTACTTCCTCAGGAAAAAAAAAAAAAAAAATCGCTGCATATTTGCCATTGTTAAGCATCCTTGGAGAGCAACTAGCAACAAATTACCTGCACAGAGCCGTAAACACGTGCGTCCCCCGGCAGACACCGGCGTCGGGCAGCCTTAGAGCCCAGCCAGCCGCTCTAACGCCGTCAGATTGATTGGACCATGAGTAACAGAGTGGCAGAGCGTAACAACTCTCATTTGGTGGCAGCCAGAGATGAATCATTCAAAGTGCTTGTGTGCGGCCTGGCAGAGCAGTGTTTTCTGGACTATTAGCTACACAAGCAGCATTAGGCAGATGAGGCAGACTCCCCTTATATCTCGCTGCACGCCCGAGGCGGCAGAGACTTCAAAGTCCTCCGATAAGGAGAGGAGCGCCGCACCGCACTCAACTTGAGGGACCTTGACAGATTTAAACAGTGCAAAAGGGTCCCCGCACCTATTTGCTTATGAACAATTTGCCTAATCTGGTCCGGAGTTCCCCTCCAGACACGCTCCAAACACACAGGGAACACTCTTGCTCCGACAAGTATTTTATAAAATGGGACCCCCCCCCCCCCCCCACCTTGAAAAGTTTTGGTGACTGGCAGCCCGTCAGCTGCCTCTCTGTGACACGAAGCACAGATCTGGTGCCTCGCCTCAGCATTGCTGAGTGTAGATAAGATGAGGGTCCTAAGATAGGATCAAGGTCATGTTTAGAACCAACTGTGGTGTTCAACCTTCTGCCTAACTTGGAAGGTAGCCAACATAAAGGGATACATTTGGCATCCAGATTTTGCCTTTTGGCGTGTTTGTTTTGGCTTGCACGTGGCAGAATTAAGAATGAGTTGAGTGGTTTCGAAGCTGCAATGTCACATTTTTTTAAATGGCCGAAAGCTAATTAAAAATAAGGTAATGATATATACAAAAAAATAAACAAACTAAGGCACTAAACAGACACAGGAGAATAATAACAGCAGGGAAACCTGTGCAAAAAGCTAAAGGTGTTTTTAGTGGATGGACAGTCAATCATCATCATCATCATCATCATCATCATCATCATTGACGACAAAGGAAGTTTCACATATAATACAGTGATGGAACTGCAACAGGATGACAACATTGTTTCAGTGTGAGGCAGTTTCACGCCACTCACTTTCCAACAACCAAACCTTTGGCCAATGTTCAGCAGTTCTGACGTCCAGCCATCTGTGGTGGTGCAAATCCACCAGTAAACACAGAAGAAGCGGATGATGATGATGATGATGATGATGATGATGATGATGATGAACAGGAGGGAATTTGAACCGAGTTAGATCAAGGGATGAAAGTCCTTCTATGTGAAAACTCCACTCGAAACCAAATGGAGATTCTTCACTAGTGAGAAACGTTGGTCAGAAACACAAATTTCATGTTGTAAAAAACAAAACAAAACCAAACAAACTTTCTTGTCGAAAGCAACAAAAAAATCACCTCACCCGGCTGGAGGCACATTCATAATTTAGGGGCAAAGTTCTTGTCAAAGTGTCAACGATTTCTATTTTTTTTTTTTTCCTGCTCTTCTTTTCTTTCTCCGAGTCTCCTTGGAGGGTTTTTGCATACGTTGCCCTTTTGTCTCCAGATGGGAGACGCGCCTCTGCGTTTTCGAGGATTCGCGGCGGACGGGAGGGCGGCGGCGGTGGTCCGGGTGTTGTGTGGTGGAGGGATGGAGGGGGAAGGGTGAAGAGGTTAGTCTGTTTATGTGGATGCGAGCGTTCGTGTGTGTGTGTGTGTGTGTGTGTGTGTGTGTGTGTGGGTGGTAGCTACCGGGGGGCGGGGTTGGTTGCCTGTGGGACCTGCCTCTCAGTGTAATTGAAAAATGTGACCTGGAAAATGTTTGCCCAGCGGAGCATGAAAGTTACCTCCACGGTGACGGCGGCGTGCTCAGAGGCGGCTCACCTGGCCCCTGACAGGGAGAGCCTGTTATTGGGTGGGAGCTCACGCTAAGAGCCACTTTATCCCTTTGCCACACACACACACACACACACACACACACACACACACACACACAGGAAAGAAAATGCATTATTTAATAGCGTCACGCAATCCCAGATTGACTTATATATGAATATATGTATATATAAAGCATGAATCCCTGCAAATTTGAGTGGCCACAAATATGCCTTGTACGCACAAATGAAGCAATCGGTGCGCTTGTGTTTTATTTTTTATTTGTTTTATCTAAGACAAAAGGAATGAGGATTTAATGCACCGGCATTGAAATGTGAGCGTGACCTCATTTTCTCTGAAATGCAAGGTTTAGAGAAAAGCTGCGGCGGAGAAGTTGAGAAAAATGGCCATAAAATGCTAAAAAAAACCAAAAACAAAACAAAAGAGAGAGAAGAAAGGAAAAAAAAACAAACCCTCAACCTTCATTCTGCACACTCAGGGTCCCCCGAGTCATTTTCATTAACCCGCAACCATTATTTCAAATATCGCCCGCGTCCTCACACCTCGACAGGTATGAAGACGCATGAGGGCGGCGGCACGGCGGGCGGACTTGGATGAATATATGGAAGTGTGGACTCAGCAAATGATTGGGGTGGGGTGGTCGGGTAGCAGGTGAGTGCGGGTTCGTGGTTGTGATGCATAGCTGAGTGGAGATTTCAGCTTTGTTAGCTTTAGCTCTTAGTTTCAGGAAGCAGCTTGTGAGGATTAGAAGCGAGCAGAGGCGCTGATCAGATGCGGTGAAATGGCAGCGTCAACAAGATTTTGTCGTTTGGCTAAAAGAGCCGCGTCGCTGCAAATCAAATAAGTTTTATATATATATATATAAAAAGGCTCTGAAGATTCATCCGTTTGCGTTTTGTCTCCTGTTTGCTTCTCTGTGCAAAAAGTGGTGGGTGCAGCTCTGCAAACTGAAATTAAAATTTGCCTTTTTTAAAAACTTCCTCATCGGCAAGTTTGTCTGTTCGCTGCTATGCAGTAAAAGAAAAGAAAAGAAGAAATGTTTTTTTTTTTTTTAAAATGCTATTAAGCGGTGAGGTCATGTCATTTGAATATGAATGCATTATTTACTGAAGTGAAAAATTCGATGCAGTCGAGGAGGAATGTGCCAAACCTGATTAGGCGTTTCCAACGGCAACCAAATGGAGTGTATCCAGCGGTGGAAAAACTCATTTTTTTTTCTTCTTTCAGCGCAACAGATAGAAGGCCATATTTATGTAGCCATTCCGACAGAAGCGTCCTGGGGGACATGAAGCCAAACGGCCTGTATGACTGAGTGATTCCTTGAGTCTGAATCAGGCTGAGCGTCAAACACAAACAGCAGAAGGAATCGATCCAGTTCAGGGACGGTGCGCGTGCGAGAATGCAGCTTTATCTCTCATCCATGACTCCTGAAGGGCAGCTTTGTGTGATCACTTATCCAAATGTCTTTGTGGATCTCAAGAAAAAAGAGAAGAAAAGGGCTATTTAGCCCTCTGTTTACACCCGTGTCTTTGTTTTCTGTTGAAAGCGATGCTGTGTTGGACCCTCAACGTGCCTGGGGAAGGACAAAAACAAGGTGCCCTCAGGGGGCGGAGCCAACACCTGGCTGGGGGTGTTGTTTCAAAAACCTGTAAGAGTCACTGGTACCCTTTGTTACATCCAAAGGAGCTGAACAGTATTGTATGCTTTTATTATAAAATATCTATGCCAGCCATCGCTTTCACTCTTTGTTAAACTAAAAAGCCCTGTCAAGAGGATTGTTAAAATACTAATAATTTCATACATATTGCAGTCAGTGATAATAAGTCAAAGTCATATTTCACGTTCCGAAACCAGCCTAAAAGTTTGATATTATGCACATTTTAAAATGTGTGATAATCACCCAAGACTCAAGACTCAAGTGGAGCAGCCTCTCATGAATAAATCCTCAGGAGAGAAAACCTCTGCCGAAAACAGGATATTGAGGCCCTCTGTTTACGCATTTCACGTTAATAACTGATTAAGGAAGTAGTGTTCTGTTGAGGTTGCAATGATACTGTCGCTGTGAACGGGGTGCTGCGTGCGTTCACTTACCTGTTTTAGGAGCTCCGCTGTACACAGACACAGCGGAAAGGAGAAAGTCACCGACTGGCTGCCGCAGAAGCGATTTGCTCTACATGTGCGCGGGAAAGCAGAGGGTTAGAGGGCAGGAACGACACGCGGCTGGGCGTGTCGTCTCCGACCTTGGAGAGGCATCGACGCCCTTCACCGCACTGCACTGCAACGCCCCGGCCGCTGAGTGCTTCAGCTCTCCGAAAAGAACAGAACCAGAGGAGTGCGTATTGGTGGACTTTTACTCATTCGCCCGGAGTGTGTCGTCGCAGTCGAGACCCAGGTCACAGCGGGGAAAACATTACTGACGTGAACCTTTGTGCCACGCGGGGCCTTGAACAGGTGACAGTGCAGAGAAGGGAAGTGATTCAGAGACAAAGGCTGCAAGGATTGTAACTATGATGATATAACCTTGGCTATACCTATCCCAGCTGTAAAGACAATTAAAAGAGGAGGGAACAGGTTCGGAAGTGATAATGCAAGGAGTTCTTTCACCCCTTTTAAACTCCCCACCGCCCTTCCCGTAATGTACTTTGTGAAACACGCACCTTAATCTGCCCCGTAGTGTCTGCAGAAGTCCATCTGCCGAACTCTGCAGCATTTATTTTCTGGCACCGGCCACTGAGACGGAGGCTAACTACGCTTGTTGGCCTCAGACAGTATTATAGTAAATGCTTGGGGGGCCGGCGAGGAGAACAAGCTAATTATGGATCGACTCTGTGTAAGGGGGACTCGCGCTTTCCTCTTTAATGAGGAAATTTGCATCTACCATTAAATTGATGAATGTACATCCCATCGTAGAATATTTCACATGAATCTCTGAGTGCATGCCTCCCACACAGGCCTCTCGGAGGAGGGGAGAAGAGAGGATGAAACATCAGTTATTGCCTCCTCGACAGTGTTTTTTTTCCTTTTGTTAAATGTCTGGGATTTGTTGACTATGTTTTCCGACCGTTGACTGTACATGAAGGGTCATCATGACCTGCTCCTTTCTATAGTCATTTCTAGTCTCTATACTTGTATCTGTCCCTGCTGGCCAAACAATACAATGCCGTTCCGCGTTGATATCCTTTTCAAACCGGACGCTCTGCCCATCTTTGAATACACTTCATGCTTCAGACGTGCAAAAAGTCAAGCTTCCTGTAAAAAACAGGAAATGTGGTTAAAGTGGAGAGGATGAGCATCGTGTTCTTGCAACAAGCCGTCCACCTCTTACTCCTTTCACCTGAGATTTTTATTTATTTATTTATTTTTTAAAAAAAGCTCTATCAGGTAATGTACAAATGAGAGTACAAACAAGCCAGTAAACAGTGTGAATCTAATTAAAAGATAATGTTGGCCGTTTCGTCACAAGTGCTTCCACCGCTGCCGGGCCTATCTGCTCGCTGCTGGGTCGACTCTATCTGTCCGGGGCTGTTACTCTCCACCCGGAGGCTGCATCTTCAGTCACGTCGCTATCTGGGAGTCTTCGCCAGGACTGGATCCTCCTGATGCTGTTGGCTGCCGGACTACATGCTATAGTGGTTCCCTCGCCAGGAGTCGGGAATTTTTCCCGTCTTATTTTACATTCAGGTCAAGAATGTTTGTGTGAGAGGCAAATAGAGAACTGAAAATGATTTGCTTTTTGCATCACTCAATGGGAAAAGTCTTTACAAGCATTGTTACTATGACTACTGCTACTCCTGCTAATACTATTACTACTACTACTAACAGTAATTATACTGAGAGGAAGAAGACACATTAAAAGGAAAACAAACTAATTCAAATTATATTCAGAAAGTGGGGTAAATGGAGGTCAATGGCCAGTGTTGCAACACGAAAATCAAAGGGCAATTTGCAATTTGTGACAAATACATGGAAAAAAAAACCTATGAATAAAAATGTTTTTACGGGACATTGTGAGAACCTTTTGTCTTACAAACTGGGGACAAAGCCACAACCTTCTCACTCTGAAGCGACACTGTGCCGTATCAACAAAACACACATTTCCCAAAATATTGTTTCACAGATTTGCACATGTGCTTCTGCATACCTGCCACTGTGTGTGTATGTGTGTGTGCGCACCGCGTGCATATAGAAGTGATCAAGTCTGAGGCTGGTCTGGATATTCTCAGTCCAGCACAATACCAACGGCAGGACTGTATCTGCCACTCCATTATGGAGACGATTCTAATGTATTGAAATCCTGCTAACCGCTAAGCACACCTGCAGGGGCAGGAGGGATAGACTCAACTCAGAGAGAAAAAAAAAGAACACACCTTGCCAGGAGGAAGATAGGATGGACAAGGTGGACCAGCCGTATCTCCAGAGCGGCAACTGCACAACAGCACCAAGCAAACCCAACGGGCTGCTGGAGGGGAAACTTGAAAGACCAGGAGGGAGAAAACGCCACCGCCGTCGCTGCTGCTGCTGCAGCACCTCTGAAGATGGAGCGGCGTACATCACTGACGAAACCACTTCAAAGACCCCAGATATGGACATGACAGGCAGCCGGCACTATGGGCACTTTGAATCGCATTCTTATCAGGACTTTATGGTCTATTTAGAAGTGATTTATTTATTTATCTTACTATTTGCAGCGCCGGGCAAATTTGATTCGCCCGTGCAACGGCGACGCTGACACGGTAAACTCTGGCAGGTCTCTCTCTTGATGTGGGCATATATGGGACCTGCATTTTCATGAGTGTGATGTTATTCCATATGGCAGCCGTTGATATTAGGCCCTTTGATTCCTGAGAAGTTCTTAAGAAACGCTGCACAGAAAGGCCCCCGAGGCACAACTTGTTTATTTGCCCAGATACATATTAATCCAATCAATGTGTCTTCACTCGCACCTTGTGGAGAATTTAATGGAGCAGATGGGTGCAGAGTAATCTCTGAAAAAAATCTCATGCCCCGGGACAAAATCCCAGCAAGTTTTATGTGCCGACATAATTTGATATTTATGCATTTCCAGAACCTGCACTTTCACGGGAGCCGTGCGCTCATTTGTTTTTCAGTACTGCTAAAGAGAAAAATGATAATTTTGGACTCTTGCATATTGAATTTTTAAAACCTTATTTTTTACAGTATTTGTTTTACTCCGTTTATTTACTTTCGATTTGATTTGTACAGGCACATTTGTCTGACTTTGTAACTAAGAGGGAAAAACAAAGTGAAAAGGTCTAAAAAAAACGATATTTGTACTTTTGATTTGGCGATGGTCAATTAATCTAAAGCAATACACACACACACACACACCAAAAATAAATAATAAATAATCAAAACAAAACAAAATGTAATATCGTGTAACCTTTTCAGTCATGTTTCCAGTTAATACATGCTGCCCTTCCCTGCAACTTGAGTCACTCTGGAGATTAGAGCCGCTGTGTCCAATTCTTTCAAACCAGAAAATATCAACCTGCAGTCTTGTTTGTACAAGTGCCAAGCTCAGTGTGTGTGTGATGTGTGTGTGTGTGCGTGCGCGCGCGCACGTGCTATCCCATCCTGGAAAATGACTTATTAAAATGAAATTACGCCAAGCCCTGACCCATGGCAAATGGCACGAGCGGCAATTTGTCTAGCAGTTGAGCTGTGAATAAAATCTGATTGGCTATAAATATACATACATATATATTTGTGTGTGTAACATATATGTGTGTGTACACACACACACACACACACACACACACACACACACACACACACATATATATATTGCTCTTGATACTCCAACACGTTCCATCCTCCTCCACATCTTTTCTACTATCTTACCCTCCACCTGCCCTGTTTGCCTGCGTCTTATCGCGGATGCGTCGATCTGAGGGTGAAATATTGCTGATGGGCTGATCCGGGGTCAGCCAGCGGAGCAGTGCGATGGTGGTGAGTGGGCGGTCCTGAGGGCCGGGGGAGAGTTTTATGAAGCAGGAAGCTGATGGCCGCGTTAAACGGCAAAAACTGCCAACTGATCTCCAGTAAAAGGCTGACTGACTCCTGCGTGTGTGTGTGTGCGTGCGTGCGCCGCTATTCTTCATGTCTCTTTGATATTACGACGACCGGCTCATTTGTTTTATACAGGCCATTTGTGCCGATCGTCTCTTTTAGCACAAAATGGAAAACAATTACAAGGAGCGCGTTCCAAATTATCTCATTTGTCCACTTTAATAAATGTCTCTTCCTTCCTTTGGAAATACACAAACACACAGCATCCAAGACTGAGACAGAGCGAGCAGGGAGTGGCTAAAATAGAAGAAGATGAAGAGGAGGAAGAAGAGGAGGAGGAGGAAGAAGGAGAAGAGCCAGGCCTATATAGAGGGGTGGAGGCGATAGTGGTACGTAATGGAGGGAAGGCGTTAAAGACCCCAGTGCTGAGGTGCCATCGGACAGGTTGATGTAGTTCCAGCAATGAGCAGCTCATAAAAAGTGCTATCCGTAGGCCTCAGGAAGATATTCTATCTCTGCGCAGCTAACGGCGCAGCCTAAAATCACCTGCTCTATCAAAGTCAGACCACCTCTATTACATAAAATGCACTGGGAAAACCGCAGAGGAAACAATAGGACTGTTTGTGTGTGTGTGTGTGTGTGTGTGTGTTGCTGTTGGACACACACAGCTTTATTTAGCGGGGAATTGGGAGGCTTGATGCAGGGCAGGGCGAGGTGGTGGAGGCTTCAGGATATTTAATGTGTGATCAAAAACTAGATTTTATCTGGTCTGACCTGACTCTGCGATATTTCAACAGTCGTGACAGTCGTGTTGTTTTGTTACCGGTGTGTTCTTTGTCGTATTTTTTGAATTCCGGAAGTCACGTCTTTTCAAAACCCCCACGACTGTTGTTGTAAACACCGTGAAGCCGGCAAAGTCGGAACACATTATTGCCGTCATGTATTTCTTTTGGTCTTTTTTACTCTTGCCTAAACGATTCCTGGGAAAACAGCGCTCGCAAAATGCTGTGGCATCCGCAACGTGCATTGTTTTTAATGCCAGACATCACTCAGGCAGCTCTAACTGTTCCTTTTTCTTGGAGTATCACCGCTGCGTCTCAAAAAAAAAAGAAGGCAAAGCAGGCAGTTATTACTGTCGTGATCCGTGTGTTTGTTGTCAATTATACTGTGGAGGGTTCCGACTTCCTGGTAAGAATCCCCAACAGGAAAACAAACAGGTTATTGAAAGGAAGATTATTTTTATGAAAAACACTGTCAAGGCCAATCAAACATAGAAAGGAGAACAAAACAAAACAAAACAACACTGTTGTATTACATTTTTATTTTGTTGTTCCGTTACACTTAGTCTCTGCAAGGTACAAACAAGTCATCGAAAAGGGGTAAATATGATTTCCAGGATACATAAAATAGCTAATAAAAATAAAGAAATAAAAAACAAAAACATGTAATAACAAAAGTTGACTCCGTTAACTGGTGACATAAAAACAAATAATTTCTGTATATATGATATTTTGGTAAGAATATAATATGTAAACAGAGGGCTAAAGTAATATTAACGAGTCCTTGCACACACTGTGAGCTGATTTATGACCATCATTGTCATAGTTCATAGCTTTCTGAGGATTTTCTTTTGTGAGTGCAAGTTAAATATAAAAGAAAAATGTCTCAGCGAGCTCACATAACTGACCCTTTAAATGTTACACACTAGGCCTTTAAATATGCACCAAAAAAAATAAGCACAGGGCTTTTAATTTCCCGGAGAAGCCTTCTTAAAACTAGTTTTGCCTCTTTAATCACATTCTTCGCCAGCAATTTACACATAGGACTTTTATTTTCACATTATTTTGAAGTCAATATGTTTCATCCTTTTTGTCCTCCAGTGCCTTGAGGGAACACAGCAGGGAGAGGAAGAAGAAGGAGTACCAGGAGGAGGACGAGGAGGAGGAGGAGGAGGCGCAGGAGTGGATCGTCCAAAAGTAACCCCCCCAAACTCTTCTTCCCTCCCTTTTGAAGAAAAGTTGGACGGTAAAAGTTGAACTAATAATAAGAAGAAGACGACAGGACAAAATTTCTTTGCCAAGATAAAAAAAATGTTCTTTGCTCGTAACTCATCACAGTGGACGACGCTCCACCAGCATAATGACTCCCTTTAATCGAGCTTCCTGTGAAGGGACCAGAAACCATTTGGACCCTTTTTCTTTTTCAGGTGTCTACCGTACATTACGATGTTTGGAGACGATCATAACGGCGACAGCAGCTGCCGCCAGTCAATCAGGCGGTGACTCGGAGGAAGTGTCTAATTGTGAGCTGTGAAACTACCAGCTGTAAAAGCCACAGAATAATAGCTGCCATTACCGTTGGCCCGGGCTATTACGGCTGGGCCCACAGTCAGGTGTCACTGTCGCTCGCTCCCGGGCATAAAATTTACCATCAACAGTTCTAACCATATTGACCCGCCCTGCACAAATTGCTCGCTTTAATGCTCGGGAAAGCTCGTCGCCTTAGATTAAGACGTCGCGCTCCGCCGCCCTACTTTAAACCATCCGCCGCTGACACTCTGCTGTTTAGCGCCCAACCCGCTGACTCGTATTTTTAAGGGCCGCGGCGCCGTCATCCGTCACATGACAACAGGGGCTGCCTGCCGTCTCCGCTCGCAGTCCCTCCCCGGAGACGGTGAACTTAAATTTCCTCTCCAGAGCTAATAGAAATTTAACTCTGCCCATAACTCCGCCGGGTCCTCCAGGCTCAACACAGGCAGGAGGGCCCTGGAGGAAATAGCTTCAGATGTCATTTACTTTACTGTTCTCTTCTTATCTTTTTCATTTCTCCCCAACTCCCCCCCGTCTCCCTCCCTCCTCCACCACCCCCACTCTCTTCCCTGCCTACCATATCTTTTCATGATGTTTGCTGTCATTGGCAGTGGCTTGAGTGGCCACGTTGCAGAAATATTGATTTCTTCCGACCATCATGCGCACGCACACGCACGCACGCACGCACGCACACACGCACACACACACACACACACACACACACACACACACAAAGACCCCTTCATCCCCTTCCTCCACTGCTCTTCTTCCTCTCCCTCTCCTCCCAAACGTATTATTTGAGCGTTTGGACTCGACACATGACCATCCCACTTCCCAGGCAGCTCAGCCCATTTTATTCATTCGCTGCCCTTTACTGATTTTTTTTTCCTTTATAAAACATTTTTTTTGTTCCTCCGTCCTCTCATGATTATCATTTTTTGCCCCCCTTTGCTTCTCTAGACAGAAGCATTGTGGCTTTGTAGCCTTTGAGTGCATTTCCTCTTAAAGGGGGAGCAGAGGGTAGGAGGTGGTGAGCAGCAGTGTGTGTGTGTGTGTGTGTGTGTGTGTGTGTGTGTGGGTGGGTGGAGGAGGTCTCTTTGCAATCACTTCACTGTATTCTTCCCTACATCCATCACAGCAGCAGCAGCCCCCGTGTTCAGGCACTTAGCTCGCTGCCAAGCTCGGCCACTGACGACCCCCCCCAACCCCAACCCCCTCCCTCGCTGACAAACACACAAACGTCGTGCCGTGAGAGCAAACTTGTGTCCTTAGTGAGGTCACTACAAAGTGAAATGTCTTTCCAGAAGAGCGCTGACGCAGACCAGGGGCCAGCATGTTTTTGTGCAAAGGGGAAAAAAAGCAAAAAAAAAAACCAACCAAAAAACTAAGAGGATGTTATATTTCTTCCATAGTCTGCATTGAAGGTCAGTGGAAGTAGAATGTAACAAAACACAAAAATACGATTGCTGTTTTTTAATCACCAATTCTTCTCCATCTTCTCACAAACAGTAAAGACAGTGTCACAGGCACAAAGTTAAAATGGACATGAAACACAAAACAGTTCTAAAAAGGTCTCCCACTTTAAAAAATATCACATATGTTTTAACACTGATGCAAAAGCCATTTCAAAATACAGCCATTTTAGTTTAGCTGTTAAACCAACGGGCGCCGCCATTGCTATTGCGTGGGCGGACGTGAAGTCACGGCATTGGTGACTGAACTTGTAAACCCAGCGAAGATTGATTAAAATGGCAGGAAATTGGAACTAAGACAAAAGAGAAATTTTAACTCAAACTCAAACTCTTTTTATAACGTGAAAAACACGACACCCATTAACTTCCATTATTTGCCAATGACAAGACCATCTGTTCTCCGGCGTTGGCGAGCTGCAATAAAGAGCAAGATTCCACAAGTGAACAGTTCTACAAGAATTTGCTGTGACCACTCAGGAGACGAAGACTATTTGAATTATTATTTTTTAATGAGGAGTACTGACAACTCGTAGAATAGATCTGTTGAAACAAGACGCTTGTTCCTCTCTTCCTACAACTCACAGACGACAGGCTAACCCTCACAGCAAGCTAGCTCAGAAGCAGCTGCGTACCGAAAGGAAACAGCCCAACAGCAGACTTGAGTGAAATAATACGAGCAGAATGTTGAACTGTCGTTATGACAAGACAGTGATATGATAACTGTGTTTTGCGTTTCATGTTCGCTTTAAAGCCCGATTGAACTGTGATGTTGTAGTTGTAGTATGTTAGCTAGCTCGCGTGGTTTAGCCTTAGCTAGCGCACAAAGGTGCCGTGAAGCCAGATCCATGAAATGACTACAGTGAGTGGTTGGTTCAGGGTGCGGAGACGGCGTGAAACTCAACTTATAGTGTTCTGAGTGTGTGAATAGTTTTCCCCATTGCTGCATGTTTCTCAGTCAAACTTCCCCCATATTAAGAGTTCAGTAAAGACATTCACAATGTTCACAATGAAAATAGTCAACACTTGAATTGACGTCCACGTCATACATATACATATATTTTCTTTTATGCGCTTTAGCCTTAAGAAAACGTTAAAAAAACAGCAATGACTCTAAAACTCCTCTCATCAACTGAACACCTTCTTCAAAGGCGCGTTCAAGTTCCCGCAAACACTCTTTTTTTATTACTATTATCATTATTACGATTATAAATGCATATTGACAATAACGACTGGCTGCCAAGCAGATGCCGGGAGTCTGCTGCCGTGGAGGGACATTAGCATTGTTGCTTTACTAGCTCCCATTAGCCATAAACAAATGCACCTGTCTCTGTTTACCATCTCTCCTATATTGCCTCTGACAACACACCGACGCCGAGCCATAAACGCGGAGGAGGAGCAATTCATCTTTATTGCGCGTAATCATTCCAAACATCCACGCGGGCTATCTGTCCCTCCGAAGTCAGGCAGGGAAGAAGCCAACCGACCCCCTCCACCCACTACCTCCCAGTGGGTGATGTTAATGGGAGCTCCGCCTGAGCGACTCCGACCCGTTGCTTTCCGTCAAAAAGTCCCCTCGTCTTGCCGCATTCCAGGTGTGTCGCCGTGCACTTTGTGCGAGTGTGACGCCGTTGATTATTGAGAGTGATTAAAATCGGCCAGGAGGGGGAGCCGGCAGGTGCGGGAGGCCGACGAGGCGGAGTGACAGTGTTAATAGGCGGAGCCACCGGGGAGGTGGCCTCCGTCGGCGCCACCGATCCGTCTTGATTTGCGCACGTTGCCGTCTTCAATTACGCTAAGCCCGTCGACGACGAGTCAACCTGGGCGCCGGCGCCGCTCGGGAGACAGGAGGGAAGCGTGCGTTTGCGCCCTGTGCATAATGCATGGAAATAAGACGTACGAGCCAGTGGCGCTAACGGTGTGAAAATGTCATTGAGTCAATCCAGCCCCTCCACAGATTCATTAGCAGCGTGGCGACTGCAGCCGCTGATTGGTGAACTTGAAGGGCTCGCCTGTAATCTGTAGCTGCTGCTGCTGCTGCTGCTGCTGCTGCCGCTGCTGCTGCCGCCGCTGCTGCTGCTGCTGCCGCATCTCCAAGACGTGGCCGAGCTCTAGCAGAGAGATGCAGCACAGATAAGACATACTTCCTCTTCACCGGGACACAGGGGGAATTAAAAGTGTCCTCTCCCACCGGGCATCGGGGCGGGGGAGGAGAAAAAAAAAAAAAAGGGTTATCATCTCCATCCCCTCGCCCCCGTGCACCTGACACCATACAGCACCCTTTTTCTCCTCCACGCCCCCCACACCCCTGCATTCCTCCGCCCCCAACTCCAAGATAAGACCCAGCCTGGACTCGTGTCTTTATTTACCCGCGCCAAGGTTACCAGACTCAGCACACAGAACACGGCGCTCTCCCCCCGCTCAATCAAAGGCTGACAGGGCCGAGCTGTGAGTGTGAAGAGTAATAAATGGATGCTTTATATGTATTATGTGAGAGTGTAAGCTGTCAACAGCAACACGGCGCCCGGCTTAAAAAGCCTCTCGAATTTCCAGCCCCGGCTAAGTGAAAGCAACGGGGGGAACGCAGCGGCGCATTAATTAGGACGTTGCCGTCGGAAGCAAATTCTCCAGTCGGGGCTAATGTAAATGAAGCCTATGTTGTTGCTGCTTTTTTTTGTTGTCGTCGCTGTTGTCTTTTCTCCCCTCCCCATCCCCCGCTCCGCCCGCAGTCGCGGCACAATGACGGAGACGTCGGCAAAGAGCCTTCTGATGATTGTTTGCTGAATGATCTCGCCGTGTTCGTCTCGACACAATAAACGAGCATCAAGAGAGCAGCTGTCAGCGCACATTAAAACAAAATGGACCCGAGCATCGCCGCCTTTTTCTGTCGGGGGTGGGGGTGGGGGTTTGGGAAAGGGATTGGAAACCGGCCGGCGGACCCCCTCCACCCCCGCCGCCTCCCCAGGAGAAGAGCGCCGGCAGATTCCGTTGGGTGCAGATGACGGGCGGGGAATGTGAATTCCTATAGATTGTTTCCATAACCTTTCTCAAGCGAGGAATAACAGAGAGTCTTCAGATCGCTCCCCGGCCGCCGCTTGACACAAATAAGACAGTGACGCCCCGGGATGTGGCACCGCTTACACCTCAAGCGTTCAGCGTGGGAAGGTGTTGTGGTGGGGGGGGGGGCGTTGGGGGCGAATATGGCGGCTGCGGCGAGGACGGAACGCGGCGTCTTCTGACCCCCTGATGCATTTCAGAAAAGGTCAAGCTGACAGTCGCCTCCCCATCAATCCGCCGCCGCCACTTTGTCAGTCTTGCCGCGGGACCCCCGCGGAGGCTCCGCCCACCCGACCGGAGAGAGACGTTTGCCGAGGGAGAGTGTGCGTGTGACCTTCGTGACCGCCTTATCTGCCGGAAAGGTCACAGCGAGGCCTCTCGGACAAAAAAAAAAAAAAAAAAAATACAGGGGGTGGGGACGATCGATTTGGAGGCTTTCTTTTATTTATCTGGCTGGACATGCAGCTCCTGGTGTTCTTCCAGGCCAATGGTGAGGGGAAGAGATAGCAATCTATTAGTGTTGCAGATATCCTCCTCCGTACCTCCCCCTTTCCTCCCTCTCTGCCTCCCCTGCAGCCCCCTCTGTCCCCTCACTAACCCCACATCCCCTCCCCCCACCACCGCCGTCCCATCCAGGCCCCCAGAATCCAAGATGGCGGCCCATTCATTTCAATGGAGTTGCTCGGCCAGTGCGTACGCCACAAAAGTTTTCGACTTCCGCATTAATAATCCCATAGAGCATGCGCAGTAGTGTCACTTCCCATCTTGGCCCTGTAACTCACATCATCTATTTGGCCAGTCAGAATGATTCTTGAGAAAGTCACTGACAGACACGTCAGGCTGCAGCCAATCAGAATGAGCTGAGACACAGCAGCACGTAGGACGTTGTGATGTCACGCTAAGAATAAAGTCTCTTCTGGTGATTTTCTGGCCTTTATGAGGGTTATGAAAATGATGTGCCTGACAGTGTGTGTGTGTGTGTGTGTGTGTGTGTGTGTGTGTGTGTGTGTGGAAGGGTTGTTGCTGGACGTTCAGGAAGGGCTGAGGAAATCAGGACGGAGCCGTCCGGACCAGTGCTTGGCGGACGGAGGAGGCTATCTCACCTACTTTTTCTTGTCCCATCGCCTCTGCTGACTTTTTTTTGCAGCGCAGCGTATTAACGGCCCCGCTCTATCTCTATTATCACCGTTCATCACTCCAGCAGGGGACGCAGCAACAAGGTGGGGAGCGGCTTTGTCGAGAAGGGGGAAAACAAACGGCCGGCGGAGCCGTCACAGCGAGAGGAGCCTGCAGCAGGTCTGTGTTGTCAGGTGGAATCCAACAACCGACCAGTTTGAGGTCATTCCTTCATATTCCTCCAGACGGCCCGAAAGTCCATCTTCACATGACACTTTTTAAAAGTCTGCTGGCATCGTGAGCTCCGAGACCTGATTGACCTTCTGGCTGTGAGTTGCTGCATGCAGCTTGGAAGTTTTTTTTTCTCCCAACACCAAGCACGGACTGCTGGTTTGATTGTCCACATCTACCTCACACTGTTGCCAGGGCTGTTTTTTTGTTAGTTTGCTTATTTGTTTCAATGGGGTCTTTGATTTGCTTGAGTTGCTCTCATGAATCATCTTGCAACAAAGGGTTAGGGTTAGGGTAAGGGTTAGCAACAAAGCTCCCTGTCCAATCAGTGGCCTGCACTCGTGTTCACGCGACACTTTGGGCTTGACTCAGGTTGCCGGCCGAGCAGGTGCTGAAATAGTGCCTGGTATATACAACCTGCTAATGGTAAAGCTTTAAAACAGAGTCCAGTCGAGTAGGAAAAAGCCCCAGGGGAGCTGGACCGGACCGAGCAGAAACGCACATGTTGACTCTAGAACCAGGCTGCAGCATCATACAGTGACAGATCTGCATTTGTTTACTAGAAACACCACTTTGTGCGCATGTATGCACGTGCACACACACACACACACACACACACACACACACACACACACAAATGCACGGCTGCATAACCTCCCCAACTCAAATAAAGGCAGAATATTTCTCTATTACGCCACCATCATGCTCAATTAGGCCCCACTTTCTCCACCTTTTATCTCCATAAGCAGGGTCCTCGTCCGCTGCATGTGTCACGGAGGCTCGCACATAAATAATTCAGCAGAGGGGGGGCTGGCGAGGTGTGTGGGTGGGGTGCATGGGGGGGGGGGAGGCGGGGCGAGAGAGGTGGGGGTCGGGGAGGGGGGAGTTTTACAGCTCCATCCTACGCGGTCAGGCCGTAAATTGTGAATGAGGGAAAACGGGGGAGAATATAGTGGGGTGGGAGGGAGGCGGTGGGGGGGCTGAAGGTGGGGGTGAAGAAGTGGTCCCTGGGGGGCCATCGTCCCACACAGGCAACATCATAAAGTCACCATTAGAATGCTGTATTTATAACATTGGGTTTGCCCCGGGCTGCAGCTCTGATACAGTCACGCTGGCGTGCACGCACACACACACACACACACACACACACACACACACACACACACACACACACACACACTAGCCCACAGTCCCTCAGTGGAACACTCTCCAGCCACCCAAACACACACACACACACGTGCACCCCTGTACTACAAAGCCTCCACCGCCATGACACCGTCCCTTTTCTTCTTCTTCTTCTTCTTCTTCTTCTTCTTCTTCTTCTTCTTCTTCTTCTTCTTCTTCCATCTTTTCCCTCGTCCCCCTCTCCGTATTTGTCGAGGCCGGCCATAAAACACACACGCCGTGTCCCGGTGCCGCCGTCCTCTGCGCGGCGTTCAGCGGGGCGCTGGCATCACAGAATATCAATGGCTTAATGAGGCGAGGGCTCTTTCTGATGTGCCGCAACATTGACTCTTTGGGGGGAACACGGCGAGTGAAACGACTCTGTGAAGAGATAACAACGCCCCCCGATGGACCGCCGGCCGGCGCCGAGCATGCCCAATAGTGCCTGACATAATGGCCGCCCGTTACAACACAAAACATGTCGGCAAGTGCCACGCTCTGCGCCGACCGCTCTCCTTTTCCCTCTTTATTATTATTATTTTTTATCTTCCTCGCCGCGGCGCGCTGGAATCCAGAAGGCTGACGAGGGCATCGTGGCTGCGGGGCTTTTTTTGGAGATCTAATAAATCCGTCCGATTTTATTAAAAGGACGACGCTACTGTTTATACTTCCCGGATCATTAATTGCATCATTCTTTTTTTTTTCGTCCTCCCCTGCTCACATTATCTGTGGGCAATTTGCTGCTCTGCCGTTGCCGTTTGAATCCGATCCATTAAGATGACATTGTTAAGGCTATATGATCCATGGCCGCGTCCACTCATGACTTCCCGCAAAATGGGAGCTAATTTAGAAGTTCTGAACTGATACACACGGGTCGGGATTTGGCAAGGTTACATTATAGCTCAATCTCCTGATATGATGTTTCTGATTAACCGGCGTCTTCTTTGTTTTTCCACAAAGTCCATAGAAGCTACATTTCAAAAGAGCTCCAGTTGTTTTTATTTTTGTAGATTTAGAGAATGCATTCCAGGTATGATAGAACGCCGCATCCACTGTCATCCGGCAGCAGACATTGTTTATGAATCTGAGTAGTTTCTTCCTTAGACATTTTTTCGCAGCTTTACCCATTTTGTACTTCCTGGTAGAGGAAAGTAGGAGGAGCAGGTGAGTTGAATGCGTTTAAATTGAAAATGCTTTTACCGTAGGAGGTTGGCTTGGATTTGCCAGTGAAGAATTAATACGGTATATTTGATTGTTTTTGGAGTATTTTTTTCATCGGCCAGTTACACTTAATCTCCGTCTTGAAATTTGATTCTCATGAGCGAGAGTGGATCGCTCCAATTTTCACTTAACAAAAAAAAAAAAAAAAAACACCCTTTCACAAAGCAAAACATTTCTGTTACACATCTTAAGGGGATAACGTCCATTGTGCAGATTGCGTTCAGCATCCCTACAATGTCTGACAAGCTAGCTGTTGGAGAAGAAATGCTGGCGTCACATGTGGCAGAGGTGGTGGTGGTGATACGTGGGGGGGGGGGGTGAGAGAAGGGGTAAGGAGGGGACGGCGGGGGAGGCAAGCAGCCTGTATGGAACCAGTAAACAGCGCAGTGTTTCCCGCCGAGTCCCCAGCCGCCTTTTCTCACTGTGCCGGAAAGCAATAAGAGGAGGTACAGTACCTTTTGTTTATCTGTCCCACTCATGCGTTTATTGTCAAACCTTGTTTAGGAATATAATTTCCCCCTTAACTGGCCTTTTGCTTTGGCCGCCACTCTTCGGGCGCTTCCATGTCAGCGGCCCCACCGTCGGATCGGCCGCCTCAGAATAAACTCCTTTTATTTAAAGCTAGCCGGAGGGGTCGTGGAGACTGATCTGTCACTGGCAGTGTAATAAGCAGAGAAAGGAGAGTTCCACATAAACACCAGCAGCCGATATGAGCGGCCCACTACAGGAAATGAAAATGTGGCCACAGGAAGTTAACCCCTCGCGGTTCGGCAGGCGAGCGGCAGCTCCACAGCACGTAGCCGAACTGCTGCTTCTGTTTATCCTTCCTGTGCGTGTGTGTGTGTGTGTGTGTGTGTGTGTGTGGGTGTGTGGGATGTTGCAGGTGGCACTTCCCTGGATGTGCATTAATTGCTTGTCATGGAGAGATAGGGGGGGTGAACGCGAACGGGGCGGCGGCTGCGGTGTCGAATCCCATTTAATGAGAGAATAAAACAGTCTCGCCGCTGAAGGCTGATAGGGGGGAAGCGTATTGACCTGCGCTGCTGCTCGTGAATAACCGGTTGTTCCCCCCTCGCCTCCCCCGCTAATCGATCACGGCACAATAAGCGACAACGCAGAGGGAGGGAGGGGAGGGGGGCACGATTTGCAAATGACAAGGAAGGTCAACAGACGCGGGAAAAGCGGCGATTGCTGATTGCTGATCCCGCTCTCAGGATTTTCCCTCCGTGCACGCACACAGGCACAACCATTAAGCCCCAGGCCGCTCCGCTCTGCGCCGCTCCCCGCCCGGGCGGCGCCAGGCTGACCCTCAGAGGGCGGCCGCCTCATCCCTCGTCCCTCGTCCCTCCCTTCCTTCGCCCCTTAATCTCTCCCCGCGCTGCAGCCCGTCTCGTCCCCCACGGTTTGACCTGCTGAAGGGGCGCCGGCCGCTTGTTGCGCATGCTAACGCGCGGTGGCTGAAATATGGAAACGTCGACTGGAAGAGAGGATGATGATGGAGGTGGGGCGGGGAGGGGGGGGTAGGGTGGGGGGTGGCGGGTAGGGAGGCCGAGAGACTTTGAGCGCCGAGTAAATAAATGCCCTGTCTGCTCGGGACGGGGTGCACTCACTCTCGCAGTCCGGGGCGCATGCATAAGAGCCCCGGAGGTTGGTGCCGGGGGTCCGGGGCGGGCGAAGGGGGGGGGTAGCTCTCTCCGCAGAGAGATTGATAACACCCCCCTCCCGCATTCCTCCCGCTTCAAACGGCGGGCGATTCCGAGCTCGCCCAATGTGACTTTTAAGGTAGAGAAAGAAAAGAGGGAAAAAACGCCTCCAATGAATAGTGCATGGAGTCGGGTCAAGGGCAGGATGGCGAGGGCGAAGGAGTTTTTCTTATCAATCAGGGAGTCATGAGGGGAATGTGGGAAGACAAGGGGCGGGGGTGGGGGTGGGGGTGGGGGACAGGTTGGGGTGGCCGGGAGCCTCCTGAGGTCGCCGCCCTGAACTGGAGAAACAGACGCAGGGAGGTGGAAAGAGAAAAGACTCCGGAGCGTCGGGCCTTTCAGCTCGATGTCAGCGGTGTCATGTTGAGGCGGCCCGACCGAAGTTAATCTGGGAGGTTTTTCCCGGCGAGGGCGAGGCAGCGGGCAGAACTATCTGGACAGAAATGTGTCACAACGGACGCCATTTGTCAAGGGAAAAAAAAGAGGAAGAAATAAAAGCAGCTTGTGTCAACAGCCACTGTTCTTTAACCGCCACGTCACACTACATGATTTGTATACAGCAAGTTATGCAGGTAAAGAACTTTATTGCATGTGTGGCAAGGCGGAGAGGGCCCGGGCGGGCTTCGAACCCCAGACTCCCGGGTAATAGCCATGCACGCTTAACCATTGGGCCAAAGGGATGTCCCATTGGCCCAGTAGCCTGGGCGCATGATCCATTGGAGGTATAGTGACAGGACCGCCACTGTCACACATGTTTATTACACACTGAGAGACGAACAGGGATCTATCTATCTATCTATCTATCTCTCTATCTATCTATCTGCCTGCCGATTAGCTTTAACATCAAATACAAAAGAGTGGCTGAACACAGCATTCAACCACATACTTCTTAAATACATATATTTTTAAACTATTTCCAACTATTTTCATGACTTGTCGCTTGTCAAAAGGAGGAAGGAAAAAAAAACCCTCCATCCTCCTCAACCAATTCCATCGACGTGATTAAAGATGACTCCTCCTATTCAAAGGACCACACACAGAGAAGAAGAATAAGAGCCGTGGGAGGCTCCTCTATAATGGTAACTCAATATAGAGAAGCTGCGGCAGGGTTCAGCCTAAATGCCACCGCAGCCTTTGGCCTCTTATCAGCAGCCAATCAGGGGCAATCAAGCTTTTTTTTTTTCCAGGGCTGATTTAACCCTGATGAGCCCTGGGCTGGGTGAACTACCTCTCCCCTGAGACACACACACACACACACACACACACACACACACGCACACACACACACACACAAGTGCGTCCGAACACGGCAATATTGCGGCGGAGATTAAGGCCACACGAAGGAGGGGACCGGAGACAAAGGTGACGTCTCCTCTTTTCAAATAGCAAGAGCATGGCTTGACACGGAGCGAGCGGGTGAGTGGCTGGGTGAACAAAAGGCCGCCGCCGTGCGAGAAAAGGGCAGGAGCGGCGGTGGGAGCGGCGGGGACTGTGGTGGGGAAGGGGGGGGGGGCAGACCTTTAATTAAAAGGATTATATTGAGGTGCACAGTGCTGCAGAAGAGCTGTCCACTGGGCCCCGGATTGACTACAGTAATGAAACCTATTCCTGTCAGAGGAGAGGAGGAGGAGGCGGGGGCGGGGGCTGAGGGGTGGGGGACGCTGGGAGGGGGGCGTGGCTGAAACGGCCACGGAACAAAAGTAAACATTGGCCATAAATGCGCGTAATGGGGCGCTCGTCAAGCGGAGGAAACGGAACTCGGAGTCATAAACGCACAAGGTCATAAAGTCTAATAACAATAATAACAAAGTGCGAATGTGCGGCCGTGTTAAAATCGGGGCTCCCGCAGATTAAAGCCATCAGAGAGGCGCTCGGAGCCAAGAGAGAGCTCCAGCTTTAATGTAAATGAATGCTAAGTTTGGCATATCCACCCGGCGCCTCTGCTTCTCATTAATTTTTATCTCCGCAGATTTAATGAACTCATAATAGCGGGGAGTCTGACGAGTTGTCAATTAGGAACCCCGAACGATCGCCCTCGCCTTGGCTTTAGCGGTGGGGGAGGGGCGAGAGTGGGAGGGTCGGAGGGGAGGCGGTTCATTCCGCCGCTGGCGCCACCTATCAGGCCGCCCGTCCGCCTCCACCTGTGTTTGTCCCCGCGCTCGCGCCCGTCGTCGGAGCGTTTATCGTGGGAGACGCTCGACCCTCCGTTTAGCATTGGGCCGGAAGACGCGACCGAATCAACATATCAGAGTGAGTCAGGGATTGCATTGTCACACATGGCCACTTGCAGAAACTTTCCCCCAGCTGCCCCGAGATAAGTCCCCTGCGTCTGCCTCCGACTGCATTCGCGTTATCGCCTCCGCCCGATCTGTTGTGTTGCGCGGAGCTGCATGGTTTCCCCCCGCTGCTGACCAAGATTAACATTATCTCTGACCACCCTGCCTGAAAAACCAGCCTCGGCAGTAAATGAATTAGATAAAAGCAAGACAGATAACGTGCAACTTTTGGCACCGACTTGTCTGTCACATTTGCGGGATTTTCTTTTTCTTTCAGCCTCCTCCCCCCCCCCCCACCCCCCACCCCTCTCTCTCTCTCACCACTTCTGATTATTTCTGTATCTGGCACGCTGTAAACTGTCAGCCTGACCGAGCCGCTAGACAAAGTTCATCCCGGAAACTGTCACTCTGCCCCAGTTAGAGTGCCGGAAAAAACTAAACGAGCGCGCTGGTGTTGTGTACGACTGAACACGGTGACCCCAGGGTGTCGACCAATCACAGGATACCGGCCAACTGTCCACAACACTGTGAAGATCACACACCCAGATATACTGGAATATTCCGTGATATATTTACGTGTGTGTCGTAATTACATTTAAAGAGAGTCCACACACACTACCGGTCAAAAGTCTGCTCTTCTTCATCTTTACCACCCTCTATGCAGTAGATACATGTTTAATACACATTCAATATGTGTTCATTCACAGTTTTGGTGCCTTGAGTGACAATCAGCACTGTACATAATCTTGAAAATGAAAGAAAAACCTGTAAATCGAAAGTATGTTTCAAACCGTTTGGCTGGAAGTGTAGATAGAAAGTAAAAATTAAATTATGGTCCAAATGTTAGGGTAAAAAAAATGCAGTTGGTTGCAGCTGTGGTTTATACATTGGTGGCACTTATTTTCTGTCTCATTGAGTTAAAGGGCCTGCTGCTTTTTTCTTTGCACTGAAACAAACCGCCCCCCTGCACATCCTCCCATGGTGTGATGAGCATGGACCCCCTAGTGGGCAAACTGGGATATGACATAAATAACCTGACCGTCACATACAAACCGGTTATATGATCCTCAGCGTCAGTTAAGTTAAGATGCCTCTCTTGGTCGTGTGTAGGGATCAAGAGGCCTGCGGCTCCAAAGCAAGAGGAGACAATTTGCAGGTGAACAGCACACACAGGTGGCGCTGTGGGGCCACTTTCCGCAGTAAAGATCAGGTGGCCGCTGGCTCTCGGCGGAGCGAAGTCGAGTCTTGCTGCCAGTCTTCGGGGCTGAATCTCGCCTGTGGATTCTTTCAGGCTTCCACGGTGACAAATCGCGCCGCTTCCAAACCCGAAGTGACATCGGAGGGTTCACAGAAATGACAAAACGCCTTCCGCTGGTTCGACGCGTGTAAAAATAAAAACGTTCCCCCTGCATGTACGCTGCACGGGCTGTAGCATATTGTTGCTGTTCGCAAATCTCCACATGATAGATGTGTACAATAAGGCGGATATATTGCTACAGAGCGGCAGCTGAGCGTTGTGTGTCCCAGAGGAGGGGGAAGAAACACAACCTGGAAAAAACAAAACAAAACAAAACAAAACAAAACAAAACAAAACGGCCGGACGTTGCTTATGTGCTGGCTTAGCATTAGAAAAAAAGGAGGAGAAAAAAAAACGGAAAAAAAAACCACAGCTCTCATCAAGTGAGTGTGACTGAAGAGGTCTAAAATGAATTTCATACCTTCCCCCCCTCACCCCCCTCCCCTCCTTCCCTCATTTGCTCACCGCTTTCCTCCGCCGGTCTGCTCGGCTCCAGCTATGTGTCTCACCATTACAGAGCTAATCCATCCATGACAATGTTCAATTTCCTCTGGGGAATATGGAGTGCGGCGGGGGAAAATTTGCAAACCCAACCCCCGCCCCCCCGCTCCATCTCTACCCCCCGGTTCATCTGTGCGAGAATTAACGCCGGCGCTCGCATCTCTCAGTGCCTGAGCTTTGTCTAAAAAGGGAGAAAGTCGTTTTTCTTTTTTCTTTTTTTCGCTTTGTTTTCTTTTCCTTTTTTTGCAACGAGCGGCTTGATTGGTGCGATGTGGCGGTGACATAATCTTCTTCTAATTTTCTGATATGATGGAGACCAGACAAACAATCTGTAGCCCAGAGCTGGTGCCGTTGGCTGAGATGTGTGTGTGTGTGTGTGTGTGTCTGCAGAGTCCCCAGTAAAAGATGCTTGTTTGTCTTCGGAGGTAACTGAGCTAATTAACTTGAAAAATCGAAACCCGATAAGAAAACGCGATTCTTTACTTTGCCATCAAAGCACAGTTGCAGTTTCTGCAGTTTCGTGAAAATATAAATGAAAAACTCAAATAAAGTGCAGAGATGTAGCACCTTTAATGTAGTATGTCGGATAACCACACCGGCAGTGTGACAACAGCACCTTTTTTCAGTTTAATCCTAGTGCTAGCAGTACTAATATACTGTATACTGTACTATATACTGGGTACTTGCTGTATATGAATATTTTAATATGCAGTGCTTATTATGCTGTATTTATGCGCTTTATTTTTGTGTCATTTCTTCACTTTCATTATCATTGTACTTACACAATCACAAAACATTCTATTCTATCCTATCCTATTCTATTTTATTCTATTCTATTCTATTCTATTGATCTAGTGGAATTACACACCTTATCACTTGCCATTGATGTGACTAATGCTCCCTGAACAGACGAGCTGCCAGTAAACAAACACGTGTGTGCAAACTCTGCTCCCAGGCGGTGACCCCTGGCTGCTCCTAAACGACCCCGACCCCTTCGCTGCTGCGACCTCTCCGCAATAATCTCCTCTTTGCATTCTGCAAGTGGCCGCCCGCTCCTTGCCTCTAATGCACCGGCGGTATTTCAGAGCATGTTGTGCTGCTTTTCAAGCCACTTCCAAAATGTGCATCGGCGCCAGCCCTCTGGCCGGCCCCTGCTCAATACTCTATCGACGGCCCAATCATTTCACAATCATGCTCGGCACACCATCTTTATTACTGATTATTGACCAGGTCGTCAGCGCCTGTGTGGCACCTCACGCTGACACCAGGTGCACGGTGAGCGAGGGAGTTGGAGAGGGGGGGGAGGGCAGCGGGGGAGTCTGTCAGCACGCTGATGAGCTGATCTACTGCTGGGTTTTTGGATTGCTAAGCCAGTGACCCGCCGGTGGCAATTAAATGTCAAGACATTTGGATTCCTATTCTGGTCGGCTTGCTCAATCGCATAAGTCATGCGATAAATTCAGAGGTGTCAAAGAAGCCGGCTCGCTTCTATCAGATCCAAGTTTTTTCTTTTTTTTTTTTTTTTTTACGCCAACACGGATCAGGAAGAAGTTGACCTTCGGTTATTTGTCAGAGTGAATGGGACTGAAAAAAAAAATACATTCCACTAGAGTGGCCAAATCTCTGCTCATCAACCTTCATTTTTCCATCCGACGTCAACCGGCTGCTTATCAGGCCGATCGGCATCCTTAAGGTGCGGCGATGCGCACCGTAAGTAATCGGATTAAATGCCGACCTGATTAAAATCACGTCATGTAAATACTCATGTAAACACTGTTCCAATCAAATTGGCCCCATCAGGAGGAGGTGGTGTGGCGATCAGATCGCAGTCCATGTAAACATCACGTCAGGTCGCTTCCCACTGTCGGGGCTTTGTGCTCATGTGTCCGCCACCTGATGTAACGACGGTGCGGATGAAGGTAATCGCTCCCTGTTCTTCCCAACCCTTCCCACTCGTGTCAGAAACAAGGAGGAAGATGTTTCTTTGGTGTTGAAATGAAATGCAACGGGCTTGATTAGCCCGGTTAGCAACCACAGCTGCGTTGTGGGATCATGTGATCTTGTAACAAACACACAGTTCACGACATCACGGACACACGGAGATCAACCCGATTGCTGTGTTCCGTGTTCATGTAAATGGGACAATCTGATCGGTCAATCTGATTGAACCGGTTCAATTTAGATTGACTGAAAAAGCAACCGTGTAAATCCACTCTCACACCTACAGACAATTTACAGCTGAATGCGCAGGTGTTGTGAGAGGAATCACGCATGCAGACACAGCAAGAACTGGGAGATTGACTTCTTTTCTGGGTTCCTTTGGAAATTGGAAAATTCTCGACTTTGATCATTTTTTAAAAAAAAACAACTCCACGGCTTCAGTTCGTGTTTTTTTTTTTTTAGCTCTTGGCCCGTTCAAAGTGTTGCTGCCTCTCAGGATGAATCCGCCCACTTCACTGCTTAGTGCTGCAGCATGTGCAGCCGTTAACGCAAACTCTGCCCAATAACCACACTCACACACACACACACACACACAGATGTGATTCAGATATTGATATGGCGCGCTTTCAGAGTCTCACCACATATTGTGAGCGCCGTCAGCACTACACGCTGAATGTCAATGGGAGCGTGTGCTGTCGACGCCCTGACATCCGCAGCGTCTCCAAGGTCGGCGTCTGAATCAGCGGTGAATCTCTTCGCTCCGCCTGCCGCGTTTCCTTCAGGACGTTTTTCCTTTGTGCCACCGACGTCCCGCGACTGCCTTGCTCTCTCCGTCACTCCGACGAGTCACCTTTAAATCAACAATCACACGGGAAGCGGCTCCGCAGGGCCTCTTAGTAAACAGGCCGCACGCACAATAAGAGCCTCTTCTGGGAATGATGCACGCTTTTCCTGGAGTGGGTGGAATTCCTCAATAGGGAAGCTGAAGGGAGAGAGAAGGTCGAGGGAAAAGCTTCAACCTGCAACCTTTGTGACGCTAAAACCTGTAAATAAAAATACTTAGAGCAAAAAATTCTGACGTATTTAATGATGAATCACTCAGAGGTGAGAAAAACAAGGCTTTCCCCTGCAGATTTGTTTGACGTCGACGGTCCACTGTTGCACCGAAAGGCCACATTTTATCTTTCCACCAATTTTTTTGGCATGCATGTTATGTTCCTCTGGTTGACTGTGTTTACTCAGTTATTGTATAATGATGTGTGGACCCGTGTGGCTTTTACATGTCGGGCGATTTTGAAGTCTAATCACCTTTGAGCGTGTAAACCTTTCCTCTCATTAGTGCCGATGCTGAAGGTCGGCGCCGACCCTGATCGCTTTGCTACTCTCGGCGAGATTGTAGCTGCAGAGTTTTAGCAAAATAGAATCTCTTTCTATTATTTAATTGGCTTTGCTTTGGAGTTTTATAGATTTGTGTTCATTAACATTGCAAAATTAATCCACTATTATAGGGGCGGGGGGTGAAAGGGAAGGTAATGGATTTTTTTAATAGTTTTTTCTTCCCCCTAGGGACGCTGCCACCTGCAGATGGCAGCGCCCCTAGCGTTTACCAAGACTGTCTAAGCTGTAGCGGCCTCGCTTGGGCTCTGCTAAAGGGGACACAGTAAATATGACAAGTAGAAAATTTGTTTCGTCATTCTTCTTTCAAAAAAAAAAAAAATCCAATGAAGTTAATAAGACAGAAGCACTAAAAGCTGCAACCCACCCAAGTGTGCTGGAAACATCAACCAAATAATGAGACAAAATATTCATGCTAGTGTCTGAAGCATCTCATACAATAAGCCATAAGCCATTGTCTACGAAAACAGGACGGACATGCAGTTAACCATGCAGTCTGTGAATGGGTTACTTCTAGCCAGAGGAAACAGGAATGTAAACTTAAAGGCAGAAGTCTTCTCACTACCTCATGATTTAATATGTTCCCACGTATGTTCTGCAAACCACCCCATTCTTTCCCGGACAGTCACTTGTGTTCCTTTGAAAGGAAATCCGTCAATGCATTAAGATCTGTGTGCATAAAACTGTGGCGCTGGAGCAGATCTTTGGAGTCGTCCACATTGGCTTTGTAATAAACTTACATGATCAAGTCGGTGTCAACAAGGATTCCTTCTTCATCATCTACACATCACTGCTGCCGCCTGACAATCCGCCACAGCGGAAGCACTAAAAGCAGCAACCCACCCGAGTGTGCTGGAAACACCAACCAAATAATGAGGCAAAATATTCATGCTAGCAAGTCCAAGTAATTAGCGGGGAACGGCAGGATTATGAGTGGAATAAAATGCACGAAGAGGCTTGAGAGCGACGTGGCGATGCAGCCTGTCAGGAGCCTCGCGGGGGGAATAAACGGAATTCACGCTTGCGTACAAAACAGGTACAAACAGGCTGATTGCGCTTCGCCGGCTCCGAGAAGAGCGGCCGTTAGCATTGTTCCGCAGCTGTCGGGAACTCTTATCCGCAGCCACTAGTCAGGCGGACACTGGGTGGCCCCTCGGAGAGCCATCGCCAATAACATTACTGTCTGCGGCGGGTCGTTGAACGCCTCGCCAGGCTTTTAGTTGCTGGTCTTGAAAGATGGCCGCGATCAATAACATGTCACCTGCTCGTTTAGGGAGTCAGCGGATTCAAGCGGGGAGGGGGTGGGGGGGGCGGAGCGGAGCGCCCGAAATTCTGGATTAGCAGCGGAAAAAAAAAAAAAAAACCCTCCTTCCTTCACCGGCCTTTAAATTTTTCCGTGGCACGGCTGGCGGCTGCATCATCACCATGAAATGTTCAGTGACAAATGGATTCTCAATCCGTGTTATTTGTATAGAGCCACGGATGAAGTTCACAATAGCTCTGACCTCGTGTCATTCTCACTGCTGCACACGCACGCATGCACACACACACACACACACACACACACATAGACACAGACACATGCACGGAACCCTTTCTTCTTCTTTTTTTTTTTTGTTTACCACCCTCATCCTGAGGATTTACTGCAGGGGCACAGCAGTAATTGTGCATATAAAGTCAAGGACTTGTCAGTATCCATGCATCATTCCCACATATGGTACACATAGCCATGTTAAATATACATGACCCCATGAAATATACATGGCGGTGGCGTGCACGGCTGTTGCACACATGATTAGAAGGCCCAGCCTGAATTCTCACATTTGCTGCTGGAAGATGCTAACCGCTGTGGCTGTGCATCCTTCCACGTGTTTTAACACTGGTATTGTATTGTTTGTGAAATATAATTGTAATGAATTGTGCCATCGTCAATTACATTGTAAATTAAGTGCGATTACATTTATCTATCTATTATAACTTGTACATCTTGTTTGCTAACTGTGAACGGTTAGTTTTGGTCAAAATCTAAGTTTCCACAGGTTTTGCAGGTGCCAAATATCCATCCATCCAATTTAGAGTTGGCAGGAAGCTCCTCAGTGTTCAGGTCTTTGGACCGTGTGAGAGAAAGCCGGAGGAACATGCAAACTCCACGACATAAGGTCTGGCACTCGAACTCACAACCTGTTTGCCGTGGGTCATTAGTTTTAACAACATCACTCACTTCTATTTAGTCTTTAGAGTATCACGTTATTGTACTATTAATTACCCCCCAGAAAACTACATGTTTAGCCCTCTGTTTACAGCCTCCTGCAGAAACACTGTGTTTCAGCTTCCTGTTGAAACTGATGCTTTGATGGGCCGTCTACATTGAGACGAATACCAAAACAAGGTGGTCCCAGTGTGCAGAACCAACGCCGGACCTGGCTTAGGTAAAACACAGTGCCCTTTCTGACATCACTACAGGCTAATATTTAGCACACAATGTGAAAAACGCTCAATCAGGAACAGAAGGAGAGACTGCTCTTTTCACAGCTTTACGCTCTCTGGGCAGTTCACTGACCAGATACAGACAGACGCTGTCAGAAACGGCGATGACAAATGTGAGTTTTGCATAATGAGACCTTTGAACAAGTGCGACACAAAACTTAGACGCTAACGAGTTCTGACGTGTGATGATTTTCTGTGGACTGATAAATTGAATCAACCACCCCCTCACTCCGTTTCTCAACCTTCTTCATGGACGGTCATCACCCAAGGGGTTAATCTGCCGTGGAGGAGGAGGAGGAAGAGGAGGAGGAGGAGGAGGAGGAGGAGGAGGAGGAGGAGGAGGAAGAGGAGGGCTTGAGCGACTGTGCATGTGTGGGCATGCACGTGCGTGCTCACGAGGGCGTGTGCCGGCGGAGGCAGGGAGGGGTTCCCTATTATCAGGGGGGATGAGAGTGCTAATAAAACACAGGAGCTGCCGGGGTCCAGAGGTCAGACGCACATGTAATGAATGGAGAAATTTAACTCATCCAATTATAGGTAGCCAAGGCAAAAATCCATACTGTTACTCTGGGCACAGCGCCCAAATGCAAAACTAATAATGTCAAGCAAAGCACCGGCATTGTGGAGCGTGTGTGTGTGTGCGTGTGTGTGTGTGTGTGTGTGTGTGTGTGCGCGCCTGTGTGTGTGCGTGCAAACATGCGCAGATAAGGATTTACGGAGCGAGTGCAAGCAGGACGCGCACGGCCCGGCCGGTGAAGGAGTGTTATGGCGCATTGGTGCGCGTGCGTGTGACACGTTGTCTTTGCGAGTTCAATCTCTGCAGCGGCCGCTTGTTATTTGGAGACGCTTTAATTCACCTGCAGCGTGGTGGTGCACACCAACGCGGGGAAGAGGTCAATAAGCGGGAGTGTAGCAGCGGCGGCTAAGGCTGCGTCACTTACTAGCGCCAACAAGCGCGAACGGCACAACAGTACGTGCGGCAGGGCTGCGCAGGATTACCGTAATTAAGTTCACGGCTATTGATCCCGCTGTCTTCGGAGCGCGCGCACGGTTGACATTAATCATGTATCAAACTGTCGGGACGTAGAAAAAAAATAGAAAAAGAACAAAACAAAATCGGATGCTAATCCAGTTTGTGCAAAAATGTGTTTGCAATTAGGGCCGTTTAGTCGCAGCGTGATGTGAACCGGCAGGAAAACGAGGGAACCGCGCGGAACCTTGATGACTTAATGACGGGCGCTCGCGGGTCCGGAGCCGGGAAAACCCTCCGGAATGGCCGATTAAAGCGGGAAATCGCTGGCCGATTTGATTAGCTGAGAGCATTGTGTTGTGAAAACCAAAAATGGAGGGGATAGGGGAGAGAAATTAAGAATCACTCTGGGATATTTTTTTTTATTTTATTTTCATTTCTTTAAAATTGGGAGCCAAATCCCCTCGGAGGCAAAGTCATTAGGCCTTATACATAACCATCGCCGCCACATTAAAATCACATTACACAACAACGATAATCATTGCATTCAATTACACACGGTAATAAATACCCAACGCCGTGCCCGGTAGATCCATTAGCCTGGGAGAGACGCGCGCACGAGGCCGGGCGGTTTGGGGCGGCGGCTTCCCTGATCGTCCTCCATCGGCGTGTGTCCGCCGCCAGCAAGGGCGGTTGTTTACGCGCTCGGAGGAAGCGGCGCCGACTCGCTCACCGCCGTCTGTTGTCATTCAGGGGAACACGCGTGTCTTTAAATTTTTAAAGCGCCTCTTCACGAGGCCCTGGGAGGAACAGAGGGAGGACAAGCGTGAGGGACAAGAACGCACCTCCACCTCCACGAAAGGTCAACAGCTGGAATTTTAAATGGCACGCACCGTCTCCCCACAATGCACCGCTCCCTCGTCACAGCCACAGATTGTTTTGTTCCTGGCAACGGCTCGGCAGCTGATTTGACTGTTTTGAGATTTGACGCTGCCAAGATGGAACCGGTTTGCAGGGGTGACAGGCTCACGTCCGTCTGGACGAGCGTCCAGTTGAACATTTTTTTTCATTATAGAACCAGTGAGGTGTGACCAACCCGGCACTGCTCGCCGGAAACAAACTGATTAGCAGCTTTGTCCAAGTTTCTTTTAAATGGCCGTTCCCTTCTGGAGGCAGGAGACTCTGCTGATTGTGAACAAACAGCAGATCGCAGCAGATTGTTTGACCACCTTTTACATTTGAACGTTGCTGACCTGTTGTGGTCACAAACATTCAGAAGCTCCAACATCTAAACATGCTCCGCCCCTCTGCCGTCCTCCTTCCTGACCCAGTCAATCCCGCTCACTGCCAGAAAGACGGTGAACATTTGAGTCCCTGCATCCTGCAGCTCAACCTCCCACCTCTTCCCCACGGCGGCACCTTGGCACTCACCATCAGATATTATTAGCAGCTGACATTTGGGATGCGATGGGAGACCAGAAGGAGCTGGCGAAGAAAATGCCTGTAAAGCGATCGGTCTCATTTCCCCGATGTTGTGTTGTGTTGTGTTGTGTTGTGTTGTGTTGTGTTGTGTCGCCTGAACCGCGTTGAAGTTTAAACCAATCCGGTGAGCCACAGTCTGAGAGTAGCAACTGAGACAAAAACAGCAGCAGCAGATCCAAAACCACCAAATTCTCTCTCTCACACACACACACACACACACACACACACACACACACACACACACACGCTCACAGACAGAGCCTTGTGCAATTTATTTTCATATCCCCTGTATTGAATCAATATTCAATACTCAATATTCTTCCTCCGTGCCGCCGCACCGACCAGGCTCCGCCTCCCCACACCGCCGCCCCCGCTCGCCCTCCTCTCCCCTCTTTGCTTGATGGCAGCCTCACTTGTAATTAACTGTTATGTGGGGGATTGATTGCGGACAGCTTAGCATTGACCAGCTTCATTATGGAGTCCCTTCAAAGTGGGAATCCGGGGGCCTGCCAATACTCCCGAGTTTATTTCAGCCCAGGGATCGATGGCTGACGCATTAAAAGCTTTATTTGGGGCTTTGTCTGCCCCTCGAGTGCCTTTGCCCCGCTTGCTCTGTGGATCCGACTGCGGCCGCGGCCACTCCGACCCCTTCAGGGGGCCGAGGAGGCGGGGCAAGGCGGGCCCCGTGTGAGGCAAATTCACCTGAACGGGTTAAAATCATGTTTTCCGGGCATCCGAGTGTGGGATTTGCGTCGGAGGTGCGTGAGTTCTGGTTGGGCTTTCAGTCAACGCCTGTACCTGTATCACCTGTAGCTGCAGTATGAACAGACCCGAATCGACTCATTATTCCCGACTGGAGGGAGAGCAGAATCATTGAACTGCTGATGTTTTGTGCTTCCACCCGGTTTGCTACTAAAATGGTGATAATATGAAATTGGGTGATTTTTGGCACATCTCCACCTCCTCTGAACGTGCTGTGTGTTGATGCTGTTGTTGTTGACGTGCAGCCATAAAATGTGATATGATTTGATTTTGAAAAAAACAAAAATACAAAATGGGTTCTTTATGGTTTTTCATTGTTTGTTTGTTCCTGAGTCCATTCAACACAATCTGTTTCATACCGGATTGCAGTGTTGGGCACCGAAATTGAAAAATTAAAGTGCTGCATGTTTTTGTTTTTTTTTCTTTTTTCCGGAGGCTCCAGATCGCCGGAGCCGTGACGGAGCGGCAACACGCGCACCGACTGGAGCTGCAGCGTATCAGCGCCGCATCTGCTGTAATTTAGGGCTATGGTGGTGGCGGCCCAGAAGAGCTGCAGGCCACTCCACACATCCATGAGGACATTTTCTCGTCTTTTTCTTTTGTGCAAATTACCCAGATGTTGTTTCCACTTCAACTCGTGCAACACAACAGCAGCAAACCCCTCCCCTTTTGTTTTACAAAGCTTTTTTTTCTGAAAACAGCATGCAACAGCACCTCCCTCGTCCAAGATCCCCCCCCCACACACACACACACACACACACACACACTGAAATAACCAGGGGACTTTCCTTCCGTGCATCACACAGGCATGCAGCTGCACGCACACATGCAGGGTGGCCCCTCTGATGAGATATCATTTTGTCGTTTAGCATGCTGTGCTACAAGATGTATGTCCCCTCTCTCGCCAGAGCGTCAGCAGCAGCAGCAGCAGCAGCAGCAGCAGCAGCAGCGGTTCCATCCCTGTCTCGTGTTACCCTCAAGGCTACACACACACACACACACACACACACGCAGACAAGCACACCATGGAGGAGCCACACACCCTGGGAGATGAAAAGGAGCAAAGCTGCAATGTTACAAATGACTCCCAAAACCTGGATCTCTCCTTTTTTCATTGCCAGCTCTCTTCCTTCTGCTTTGTTGCCCTCTCTCTCTCTCTCTCTCTCTCTCTCTCTCTCTCTCTCTCCCTCTCTCTTTGTCTCTCTCTCTCTATCTCACACACACACATAGACACGCAAGGTTGCCGGCTAAGACAATTTCACAGTTTTTCTCTGCAGGTGCCATATAGATAGAAATGTTTGACCTCACATCACCTATATACAGTATATATATATATATATATATATATGTATATATATTTGTGTGCGTGTGTGTGTGTGCGTATGGTATATGTGTGTGCGTGAAACACCAGGTTATCCTTTTACTTTGCGTCACACTATGAAAATGATCGCGGCTCCTGCAGCAATCGCGACTTGTTATTCTCTCATTACAGGCTCTTCTTTCAGCTCCCGCCGAGTAATATTCTTCAGAAAGTCAGGCATTGTGCTCCGCCTCGCTCCTGCACTACCTCACAGGCTGCACAGCCGGTTCCTGGGCTTCGGCTTCGGCTCCAGCAGAACTAATGGCCTGCGGAATCAGCAGTGGGGCGGCACAAAGATGAAGAGAAAGCCACAAACGCTCACCGCTGATACCCTGGACAGCGGATGTGACACTTAAATAATAGGCAGTGCTTAGCAGTTTAAAGATATACATCTATATATATATAGTTTTTATTTTATTTATTTATTTATCTATTTTCAAGCACTGCCTGTGTGAGACTCTGGTCAACTCATTAGTCGCATTGGAAACTGAGAAAGCACACACACACACACACACACACACACACACACACAGTCTCATAAGAAAGGAGGGGTATTATTGCTCTGCCTAATCTCTGATTACATGTTTAAGAAGAAAAAAAGGAATCTATCAAGTTACACGGCGATGCAGTTAGCCTGCAATAGCAGCCGATCTTTCAAATGCAATTTTGGCAGCAGGGAAGCAGACCTAATTTGAAAATTGAGACAATTATGAATTTGCCACCACCGTGCACCTAGGATATGAATATTTAAGAACATTTCTATGAATTGAAATGTGGCAGTAAAGAGTTGCTGCCACCAGGTGTGTTTTCACAATCAAATTGCACGTTTGAATTTTAAGTTTAGGACATATATTCTGAAATAAAGATGTCAGAAACTTGCAGGAAGTGATCATTTTGAGTCTTAATTGATCAATTAAAAAAAATAAAACAAAACAACGTTGAAAATGTATTTGGCTCAGGCGCCGGGTGAACCCGCGTGGCCCCGCCAACACCCATGACTGATTGAAATGTAGGCACTCGTTGATATTTTCAAAATATTCCATTTTTTTTTTTCCTGCACGTCTTACTGAAAGCCAGCTACCGTCAGTGTCTTTGGAGAGGGAGCACCTGATGTCCCCACAAAGGAATCTCATCTCCGCTGAATCAAAGTGCATCAAAAAAAAGAAAAAAAAACACGGAGGCAACCCCTGGGACGGACTTTATTAAAAAGCGACGCGGGGAGAAAAGATGAGAAAGGATAAAGCCGCCGACGTGCAACAGAGTGCCGGAGGGCAGCCAGCGGGGCTCACGTGCTAATGGTTCCTTCATGCTTGACACATTTCAAAACAAAACATCTCATGTTCCCCCGGAATCAGGCCAGCAGGACGACATTAGCCGCGGCAAGATCAAACATTCAGATAAGAGAGGAGATTAATTACGGCAGGACGGGAAAGACTGGATGAGGTCGGGGGAGCGGCGACGATTCCGCCCGCCAGCCAAGAGCCGCGAGGGAATGAGAGTTATGAGAATAAATACAAATGCAGGTTTTCGTGCGCTAAGTGGGGAGCGGGAAGATGGCCGCGGAAAGGAAACTGGTGTTTGGAAGAAAGACACAAACTCGACTGGCCAAACCCACGGCTATACATACTTAAAATGCTGAAATAATTCAACACACACACTGCCAGTTTCCTTATTTTCCCCCTTTTTTCTGGGAGAGGGACGGTGGAGAAATGTCAATATTCATAAGCAGACTGTTCCCACTACTATAGCATCTCCAGACGGGAGGCGGGCTGTCAAAACACTCTGCCGTCAAAGACGGGGAAGAGAGAGAAAAAGGACGTCTGTTCGAATCTGACGTTTCATTAATGGATAATCCCCCCCCCCCTTCCCCCCCCTCCACACACATAAATATTAATAGATAAAATTAATTAGTTAAATCATTGATGTGGAGGAAAATCAACAGGGAAGCTCAGCGACTCCACTTCCTGAGTTCTGGATTTGGATCTCGTTTAATTATGCTCCCCGTTAATTAATTCTGGAGTTTCTTTGTGTTTGCACGGATCGAAAAAGACTCATTATCTTAAAACCTGTATACAGTAACTTTGTTTTCCTGTGCGGTGGATTTCCTTACAGTTTGCGGACATTGTGGACATAGCCAGGTGTGTTGAATCGCTTAAAGCCAACATGTCTTAAGATAGTAAAATCAACTGCAACAAGCCCTCTAGTCGAGAATACACGAGAGAATGCTCGTCATTGATTTCACTGTGGACAAGTCATTGCTATAATCAAATAGATTAGAGGATTTAAAGGCAAAACCCCTTTAAATTTAGATGAAAACAGGTTTATAGGCAACCAGAAACTGAACAAAAGGTTTTCCAAAAATTTTAAAAAGCTGTGTTCATTTATGAATGCCAGGCGTCAGCAAAATATTGCTCGCTTTAACTAGCCTAGCCTTGCCAAGCCTAGCCTAGGCTACTAACTTAACAGGACTTTTTACATGTCTTCCAGATAAATGTACGTCAACTGCCCTGTTATGTTAGTCAAACCTTTATATGTACACTTTTTTAAGAGTATCGTATTAGAGGACGTATGGAAATTACCCCAGAAATGAGCTTGCTTGGCTTAAGGTGTTTTGATCTTTTCGAAACCATTTTGAAAGTGTTGGATGGAAACACCTTTGCTGTGTTAGACTCTGATGTCAGTCTTTGCCATCGTGATTGCACGTGGCGTTCCAACTGGCCAATGCCGGCTGACAGTAATTACAACTTGGCCAGTTGACACTAAATCCTGAACTCACCTCTCCATTCTTCTGCTGCTGTCATTCACCTCTAATCTGCAACAAGTTCTCTAGTCAAGATTACATGATAGGATGCTTGTCAATAGTGTGATCAAGTTATTGCTCTTATCGAACAGAATAGAGCATTTAAAGGCAAAAGACCTTTCACTTTAGATGAAAACAGGTTTGTAGGCTGCCAGAAACCGAAGAGAAGATTTCCAGCTGTCATTCACCGCTGCTTCTTCTGGTATCGCCCTGCTAAAACGCAACTACAGTTGACATAACCTCATTTATTCGCACATTCACTTTTCTTTCCACTTTTTTTGGCTTGACATTTTCTGGAAACTCAACTGTAGAGTTAAACAGAGACAACCAGACAGGCAGCGACTGTGTTGCCTGAACAAATCCTTTGATCCCTGTGTTCTTTTCAGAATGAGTTAAACCCACGAGAAAATGTTGTAGGTTTAAATTTTAAGTGAGCAAAAAAAAAAAAGGCTTAAACTGGCTAAATCATTTGCAAGCGTCCAAGCATACAAAAAAAAAAGGTATTAGCCGCTCTGAAGAATGCAGCTTTACCATGCCACATATCTGCCTCGCGAGGTGTCAAATTATTTTTACATCAATGAGCTTAGACACGAGCCAAATGAGGTGCACTCTCCCCGAAAAATTGCTAATAAGAAATCATTAAAGACTACTCCGTTGACCTTTTAAAATGCTGCCTCCCAACTCCTTAGTCTAAATCCCCTGCTTATTGACTTGGCAGCTTCCTTAAATGTCTCTCGTAAAGGAGCAATGCATAGATTTTTTTTTTTTTTAAAGTCCCTCACCTTCCGACGCTCCCCTCCGACCTCGGCAGCGAAATGAAGGGGAGTAATAATGATGTTCAGCAGTAAGGCGACCTGTCAGTGCACTGACACTTCGAGCACAGTGGAGGGGAAGGAAACACGCTGATGCATCACAGAGGAAACGGTGCTGGCCCTCGTCGAATACATCTAGGATTACTGGAATAATACAGGGATTTAAGACAGTTATAACCATTTACAACATTTTATAACTGAGGTGTATGGATCTGATTTAAAAAAATATATAATATAAGTAAGTTTAAATTTAGGGCACGCTTTAAGTTTCATACTTTGCTCATTTGCTTCTGCCAATGTTGTCCTTTTCTTCCCTTTAAAACAGAAAATGTTTTACTCCGCTCTCTTGCTAAAACACAGTCCTGGAAATCTTCCCTCTGTGACATCACAAAGGGAATATAAACCTCTACCATGTTCGCGATACCCTCTCCAGCCAGTCTGTGACGGCAGCTTCTTCGCTTGGTCCCGTTATCCACATGTGGATGGTTCAACAAAGTGTTACAGTTCCAGCAGGAAGCTATTGTGTTGTGTTGTTGTGGAATGCAAACACAGGGCTAAAATAGGCACATTTGCACGTGTACAGAGATGTCTGGATGATTAATCACATGTGGATGCACCGCTGGAGTCCAGGATGATAAATTGATCTGAAGAGGTGTCTGAAATGATGGCAAAAAAAAGGATACATTTGAACTTTTCACCTGGTTGAACATATTGAGAGACTGTTGGTGTTTTCTTTTCGCCAGTCTTTGTTTGATGGAGAAGTTTAATGATACCTCTCGTTCTCGTGCACTGAGGGATTCCATTTCACCCTGTTCCCCACCCTCTCCATTCATCACATCTCGGCATCTCGTGGGTTGATCTTCTCTCGCTAATGACGCCAATTAATCGAAAACACGGCTGCGTCGCGAATATTAGCATCCAGGGCAACGCGGTGGCGCTGAGATGGTGGTGGAGGTGGTGGTCGGGGGGCTGGGTCGGTGGGGAGGAGTTGGTGGTCTGTAGACATCACAGCCTGAGCAGAGATTCAGAGTTGATGCAACAGTTCGACGTCCATGTGACTAACAAGGGTAAACAGAGGAACAGGAAGCGGCGTTTGCTCGTGCTGTGATCAAAGCAGCCGAATGTCTCAGAAGGAGACGGGAGGCAAAGGAAGCCCGGAAGTGCAGAGACGGAACGCAAATTACATCCTCTCATGTGTTTTCTTTTCTGTGGAAAATACGAAAAACTTTTCTCCTTTGTTTTGCGCTGTGTGATGTTTCAAAGGCAGTGTGGAGTGTGTGGGTGGCCCCAGAATTGGTGCCGTTCCTCGAATGTAGAAATTTCTCGTCCTCTCTTGAACGTCTCCCTGCATCCAACAAAGATCCTTTTCGAGTTTGAGTTCACTTTGAAAGATATTAGTGGAAATATTTTCCATTAAACAACAGCAAAAAAAAAAAACAACCCAAAGAAACTAAACATTTGTTACAAACTGGCATCTGCATCCCTGGACGTCAGCGGGAACGAAGCGAGTGAAACTTTCATTTCCTCCTGCTGCCTCAGCCGCTGCAGCCTGCAGCATTGTTTACAAAGATTTCCTCGCCCAGCTTACCAGATGCTCCGAGCAACCCAATTACCGAGTAAAGCCCTGGCTTAAGTCTTCCCAGAGCTCGGCGCATCCCGCATCCATCTCGGAACCCCAGAGAGCTTCCTCTCGCCTCTCCACCCGACGTCATTTACACCCCTGGCTCCGCTCCGGCTCAGGTTGCATTCCGACTGCTAGATCACGTCGGCTGACCAGGAACGAAGGATGCAATCGAGGTGAAAGAAAAGTGGGTTCTAAGAAAACTGACACTGTGGGTGTGACGAGCCGAGCCGTCTCATTAAAGGCGGCAGAAGCTTTTTTGTATGTACAGACGTCAATCTAGCTCAGCTCCATCATTTTTTTTATAAGGTACAGTGTGTACATTTCTGCCATCTAGTGGTCAGATTTTAGATTTTGCCACTCATTCAATTACCATCCCTCTCCTGAGCTTGCCAGTGAACTACGGTGGCCTGCACGCAGAAACCTAAATGCCTTGTCTACTTTCTTCTATGTTGTTTCATTTGAGGATGCGAGCGTTCACCCTAAATATGAAATGCGCTGTCAGGCGAGCTGGATTGTCCACACCAGGCTTCCTTAGAAACATGGTGATGCAAGATAGCAGGTAACTGGGTGCAAGACCCTTGCTGTGCTATGCTATGTATATTCTTTTATATAAATTAGAACCGTTCTATGGATAGGAAAACCAAATTACTTTTATTGTACTGTGAACATCCACTTTTATTTTTTATAGGCAGCTCATTAAGCTTTCATCAACCTAAAAAAAAAAATCATACATCAGGCCAGATTTTCCACACTGGACCTTTAACCTGCCACTGACCGACCAAGGATGAGTGAGCTGAGAGAGAGAGAGAGAGAGGGAGAGACAGAGAGAGAGAGAGAGAGAGAGAGAGAGAGAGAGCAGCAGTAATGTGGATCTACAGGAAATGAAGTTGCACCCAGAGCAAAGAAAGCAAGGAGAGGAAGGAGCGACGCCCCGGCGGGTCGGGAGGGAGGTGACAAAGTCACTGGAACCGAGCAGAGGTTGAGTGGTGTTGAAGGCACACTGTAACCCCCCGCTCCTACACCCCCCCCCCCCCAGTACCTCCCGCCCAGCCACCCCCCACCCCTGAGACCGGGCCGAGTCAGAGGGCCGGGACGGGACGGGGCTGCCAGGAGGAACCCTGGGCCATTTCATTACAGAAAGTGTCTGTCCAGAAGATGGGAAGAGGATTATCCTCCAAACAGGATTTATTGCAGGGGATAATTCATCGGCTGAACCCGCAGCGGGGAGAGTGCGGGGGCCGCGTGGGTTGAGGTTACAATATTGCTTCATTCACAGCTCGCGACCCGATCTCCAGGGCCGCCCGCGCGAGAGTTGGAGATATTTGCGAGGAAGCGCGGCGGGGTGCAAACCTGCGTCGGCGCAGCAGCCACGCGTTGGTTCAAAAAGTCCTCAGCTCAGGGATTGTGTGAGCGGCTGGCACGGCCAAGTCAACTCATTATGACCACAAACCAACAGCTGAGCAGGAGGAAGACGGAGCTTTGCCGGCTGTTTGGCCTTTCCAGGGCAACGATGTTGTGTACAAGAATGAAAAAAAGACTTTTTTATTTTGCATCCATTGTAGTTTGTGCAATTTTGGTTCCCAAGTCATTGTCGGTAGAAATGGCACAAGTCACCACAGCAGTGCGTGTTCTCACTTGCCTATCAAGTTGAAAAGATTCAGGAAGCTCTGACTTACAAGCAGTTGTGCCACCTGTTGGTCTGGCATGCACATGACATCACCTGACGGCCTGTGCATGTGGCTGGATGTAGGTTAAAAAAAAAAAAAATGCATCTGCAACAATGGCTGCATGGTTCCAGACGGGACACAGGAGAGAGAAAAGAGACGCGCAGAGAAATATATTTTTCTGATCGATTAAATAACGTCAGCAAAAAAAACCCGCTGGCGCTAAAACGTCGCAATCATTTATGTGACGACGTCCCGAATGCCAAAGCAGCAGAATCGCACCCTGCTGCCTCGTCGGGGGAAATATGTAAATGGTGCGTATTACTCCGGATTCCTCGCCCGCTCGCTGTCTGTTAGAAAACAGCTGAGGTGTGAAAAAACAGGGTGTGTGTGGGGGGGGGGGGGGGGGGTGAGCGAAATTTGTGAACTGCGGCTCATTTGTTGTCTTTGGGCCTGCGGGGGCCACTCGGTGGAACGATGATGGAGACACGGCGGGAACACCGCCGATGATTTGCATTTAACAAAGTGACGTCTCGCGTCTCTGCCGTGTTGTGTTAACGCTGCAGGAAGACAGACGCGTTCCGGGCCGTCGTCGCCGCGTAATAAGACAGCCGTGCCGCGAAGCGCCGCTCCTCGCACCCCTCGCACTCCTCTCACACACTCGCCGGCCGGCTGTTGATTAAAGCAGTCGTCTGATTTGCAGCCGCAGCCTCGCTGTGGCCACCTGAGTTGACCGCCGCCGCCGCCGCCGCCGCCGCCGCCCACCGCTGTCCAGACCGCTGCTCGGCGCCCAAATCCAGACGCGTCGCCGCTTCATCTTGCCCTTTCATATTTTTCAGAGGATTGCAAAAATGAGTCTGAAATCATTCACTTGAAAGGCCGTTGATTGGGGTGCCGGGGTCTGTAATTTGCAATTAACGAATTGGGTCTGGAATTTGATTTGGGTCAAGGTCCTTATTTGCATACTCCTGCCTGACTAGTGGAGAGGCTCTTGCGTGTGTGTGCGTGTGTGCGCGTGTGTGTGCGCGTGTGTGTGCGTGCTCTGTCTTGATGAGGGTGTCTCGTTGTCTGATTTATGTTCAGCGGTCACGGTGTGGAGGCGGAGGAAGAGGAAGAAGAAGAAAGTCAAGCCGTGCCGTCCTGCTCAGCGCTGCCTGCCTGCCTGCCTGCCTGCTTGTACTTCCCGTGGCTCGTCACGCTCCTGCGGTTAATGAATTCCGAGCGCGATCTCCCGGCTTCTATTGGTTCATCTCAATTGGCCGCTAATGGCGGGGTCGTTAGGGCGGGGAAACAGCAGAGTCCAGCTCCAGTCTCTGGGGGGGTGGGTGGGGGTTTGGTTGGCTGGTTGCGGCAGCGCTGACTCGCCGCGGCTCTGCAGAGCAACACGGGTTCATGCTTCGGCACGGAAGGCGACGGACAGTATTGTGATTTTGTGGGTTGTGTTGTCGTTGTTCATTGTAAAAATAAATAAACAGCAAAGATACACATAGAAACATATGTACTCCTTATCTATCTCTTTATTTCCAACAGTTCATTCGATGTCGAAGTTGTTTGCCAATGTCGATAAGGGGTTTCGTTACTCTCGTGACTCTCATACGCACCTTGGTTAGTTGTGTCTTATTACACAAAGGATCAAATTCATTTCAAGTTAACTGTTTTTGCTGAAATAACTAATGCATGTTTTCTATGTTGCAAGAAGCTGCATCTGAGTGGAGAGGGGAAGATTTTAATGCGTAAATAATAAATATGACGGTGAGTGTCGGAGGACTTCGCTGTGCACATATGTGCCTGTATTGGGGGCCTCCTACCTCCCCCTTTTGGAAGTCACCTGTCTTTAATTAGCTCCACTGGAATTGTTCTGAACGAGAGAGATTCATCCCGCTGACAAGACGCAGTGCTGAGGAGAGGAGACTACTTTTTCAACTTCAGGTGTTTTTGGAAGTTAAAAGAATGCCTGTGATCTTCTTCCTCCACCCCCCCATCACCCCCCACCCCCAAACGGCTGCAGGGTGGTGGGAGGCGGGGTCATCTGATTGCAGCCTCCCTGGGAACTTGACACTCGTGATGAAAACAGCAGGTTCTGGGGTGGCCTTTTCTTGTCAGTCAGGAAGCACACCTGCTCAATAATCACAGGCTTGATATGAAACACCTGTCAGGTGGATTAATTATCTTGGGCAGCGAGAAGTGCTCACTCACGCGCCGTTAAAACTGACGACAGGAATACGATTTTTCATGTGTGCGTGAGGCATCGCTAACAATTAAATTTTTTTTTGCCCTTAAATCTACTGGATTTGTTTTTCAAGCGTCCGTCTGGTCGAGAAGCTCGCAGGAAAATATTTGGAAAGGTGAATTGTCTTGAGAAATGAACGGGAAGGTGATTGGATGAAGCTTCCCTCCGTCACACTCGAAGAGGGGACAGATATTTTAGCAGGAAGCAACAGCTCAAGACTTTTTATTGGTTCAAGTGGCAACGCTTGAAGTGTGTCACCACCCCGGCGTTTAATTAAACTCCTGTCGAAAGCATCTGCTTGTCGAGCCAAAACATATTTCCTCACTGATGGACGTCTTTGTGGCCGTTCTATTGAGTTTCTCTCAATGCAAAAAAACACGATGGAGCTCCGATAAAACGGCTCTTTTGGCTCACCGATTCTACAGCAGCAAACTCTGCTGCTTTGCTAGACTTTATGCAGCGTCCTTATGTGACAGCTGGCAACAGTGAAAAGATGCCAAATGATTTCCAATAGCAAAAAAAAAAACCTTCAAATGAAATCCTTTCAAAAAAGATGTGCAGTTTGAGAGTTCAGCAATCCACCTGCACTGCAATGTCAAGCGAGATAGAAAAAGAGGAATTGTTTATGAATTATGAACATTTTATTATTTCATACAGAAAATATCTTCTTAATCGCATTGAATTCAACTTTTGATGACTTTTTCTTTTTACTCTTGATGCAATACGTTAGATTTTGGAATGATGCAAGCTGATGAGCTGCGTCTAAATAAAATCGAAGGGTCTGAGGTGTTGACGTCGTGCTTTATGAGGACTGTCTAAATACTGCGGACATGTCAAGCAGACTGTCAGGTGTGATTTGCTCTTTCGCAGCCACGAAGCCTCGTGTCAAGACGCTTGAAGTGGAGCGGCCGGGGGAGAAATCTGCTCCCATGCCGATAATCTTTGGGCTTCTGTTTGAAGTGCACTCAGGCCCCGCTGATGGAGTAAGTTCCTCGCAGCAGGGGGAGGGGCCTGACGCCGGGCCGCTTCCCCCCCGGGTCCCGCCCGCTTTCAAACTGTTGACTTCATGCCGCATTTATGTCCTTCATCCTTTTGGTTTTTCATCTGAGAGATTAACATTTGAGGAGGAGAGACAAGCGGGGGAGCGAACCTGTGGCGAGGTGAGAGAAAGGAAAATAAAAAAATTAGTCTCGCTGTTTGAAGGTTTGGATCCCGGTGGGGCTCATTTTCCCGAGCACCAGGGCGGCCAAACGGATGATCAAACACTTTCCTCAGCATAAAAAAAAATAAAATAAATACTGTAAAATCATTTAAATGTGCAATTTGCTTTATTTAATAATTAACTTTTTTGGTCAGACTCTAGAAGACAACGTGTTTTTTTGATCCATCAGTTCAGATGATAGCGGCGCACAGTGACGCCTCAGCCGGGAGAGACAGCTTGGTCTCAAAGCGTTTTTAATTCCACATCGGTCCAGCAGTCCAGCTGCGAACTGTGTATCTCACTTCCGCAGCAAAATAATTCAAGGTTCTATATTGAACTCAGTGTCACTACTGTTGCTTTTCTCTCAGGACTCATCGCTGCTGTTCCTGCAGGCAAGGTTGCAGAGCTGCTGCCGTTGAAGGCCTCGTTCACACAAAGACAGCTCACACTGTGATCTTTTTTCTCGTTCAGGTTTTTCCGTCTTAATGTAGCCGATGGCTATTTTCTTTTAAATGGCTGTCCTGCCGTGCAAGCTTATGCTCTTGCTCCAGGTCTTTTTCTCTGCTTTCATTAAGTAAACTCATAGCGCCACGCCAAGTACTGCAGCGGATGTAGGTGGTTCTGTCGCGATGCTAACATTCTTGGAGGTAACCTGAATTTTTCTTTTGAGATCGGTCTCAGTTTGAGGACAGAGTTGCACCCTGGACAGCTCACTGGGTCATCGCAGGTCCATATAAAAAGACAAAGGCTCACGCGGCTGCAGCTGCAGACCGACTCGGCCTCTCTGCTCTGTGGGAGGAAGCTGAACAAAACTGCAGGAGCAACAGGCAGATGCAGGGAGAAGCAGGCAGACTCAGCACAGCAAAGACCTGGAAATCAAACCCACAACCAGTGGGGTGGCTGTGCTAGTGTTGTAGTCAAGACCGCACCAACCGAGACCTAGACATTATCAAGACTAGAGAGTACCGACATCGAGACAAGACCAAGACTTTACATATCAAAGAAAAACTGCGGTTTGTCCTTTTGTGCTCAGACGCAGACCAACGTGTAACAGATAACTGACGCTGAACCTCGCTCATGATTTTGTATTCATGCAAAAGTGTTTTATCCAACTGATCTGCTGCGCAGGAAACAGGAAATAAATAAATAAAACAGACCAAAACACCGTTGTGAGTTAGCGTGCTTTAGGTCTGCGGTATTCACAGCTTTTTGAACTCCCTGGAGTTGATCGGTGCCGCTCGCTGCGTCTGCGCGGCGTGTTTAGCCCCGGGAACGCGTGGCTGCTCGCTCCCCAGGGTGCGGTGTGTTTGTTTAGGGCCACCTCGCCGCTCGGACACTCAGATGCAGATGGCGCGGGGAGCCGGCCCTGGAGTGCCTTTGGACACGCTCCGGCAGAGTGCAGGGTCATGTTCTCTCGCAGACTACAAGACAGGAAATCCATTTAATTACCTGCGAAGCAGAAGACGGGGCGGGTGTGGGGGCCTGGAGAGCAGAGCCTGTGTTCCCCGAGCACTCTGCCAGAGAGATGGGGGGTGAGGAGGGGCGGAGGGATTCGGTCGTGGGTGTACTGTAAAGAGGGCGAGGGGGTTTATTTCAGCGTCTTATCCAGTCTTCCTCTTCCTCCTGGTCCCTGCGTAGAGCTGCTGGTGTCAAACTCATTTCCAGCCATGTTGCGCAGCAGCTCCAGGGCCGCCCTCCAAGGGCCGGCTGTAATTTGAGACTGTATAAATGTCATCGCTCCTTTAACATATTGTAAAACAGCTGCCCACGTATCGGATGATTCATTATTCACGTTGCCGGTATTGTGCATGAATTTCCACGGATGTAAAGGTTCTTGTGTTGCGTATGACATAAATCAGGCCGAGAGACCAACAATCGCCCATCGGTCAAAGACAACAATCATCCAACACAAGTTCTTGTGTTAGTTTTTCCTCCGCTGGGTTTCTCCTGCTTACGTTGCCATACTTAGACTGCTTGACTCATGTATTTAAAGTATCAACCTGAACCAACCAAAGTTCCTCTCTATCTTTTAAATCTAAAAAGATCCCACTCATAAAACAATAGTAACATGAAATAAGACAGGTGCTTTTGTTTACTTTAATGTTGGTTGAGAATCCAAGTGACAGTTGTAAAAATGAAACGCACCCAAGTTGTTTTGTGCATCTGTGAAGTTGTTGATGTTTGCACAGTGAATGTTTAAAACCTCACAGGTCCCACATTCAGCAAAATTCACGTTGCCAGTTTTCTCACCAGTAACTGATCAGGTTTGACAGCATTGGTTAGTCTTGGACAGTGACCACGCCCCCAGGAAGGTGTTGGCTCCACCTTTTTAGAGAGCCTCGTTTTCATCCTTGAAACTCCAGCAAAGCATCAGTTTTTAGCTCTGAAGCTGATGTGTACTTTCTTTGCCGCAGGCTGTAAACAGAGGGTTAAAGGTGCAGGTTTGTGTTTTGCATGACAAATCATGCGCAGCTGCTTTGATGGAGGCATAATAACAACGGGTAAAGATTCTTTTTCTCTTCCAGTTGCCATGCCAAAAAAAGACACTGGGTAAAGATACGAGCCTGTGCCGTGATGCCAACCGGCTCATCAATCACAGAAAGAGGCCGCCGCAAAAAACTGAAAATATATATATATAGCGGAAAAGACAGAGAGAGGCGGAGAACAGAACAAAATGTTTCACTTCCCACAACGGGCTGACTTCTTTCTACTGCCAGCAGCAACAGTGCAGGATTTCTATCCCAGAGTTTTTTTGTGTTTGTGTGTTTTTTCTCTTTTTTTTCTTGACTTTTCATCTCTGTGCTGTGGCGTCACTGTGACTGTCCAGGTGACACAGCGGCAGCAGCAGCAGCAGCGGCAGTGGTGGCAGCCTCTCTCCGGCTGAAGCCCGCAAACCGTCACGAGGCGAGGACAAGCTTGGCCGAGAGCCTCGTCCCGGGAAATTCCCCCCGACACTCTCCTGGCTGGTCCCCCTTCCTGGATCCGCCCGGCCGGCCGGCCGAGCCGAGGATCAGGACGCATTACCGTTATCTCGCGCGCTCCCATATTGAGGGGGAAACTTGAAAATGACTAAAACGTATCGTCGGCGCCAAGACCGGCAGAGTGAAAAGCGAGAAGGGAGAGCGACGTGACAAATCCACCGGCGGATGTAGAATTTTCTCGCACAAAGCAAACGAGCGCGAGTCGCTGCGAGGCTTCGCGCATGAAGCTCTTGGCTAATGAGAAGGAGCAGGTTCGGAGAAGCATGACCACGCTCGGAAAGACAAGGAGAAAAGGAGAGCAGTCTATAAGCAGATGCTTTTTTTTCTTTTTTTTTTCCCGAGGTAAAATAGGAAGAAAAAAAATATCCTGACACAAAGGCATCGCAAGTCAAAAAACATTGCTTTGATTGACTCGACTGGGTTGAGCTCGGCTCGATGTGTTCTGCTTGAAACTCTGCGTGATTTCAGCGTACGAGAAGTTTGAACGGCGCCTCGGTTTGAAAACGAGGCACGATGCACTTTGTCAGTTGTGTTATTTCAGGTGAGCTTAATGGAGCTGCGTGTCAAATCCCAAATTCTGCAACATGCAGAACATTGCGATGAGCGACGTGGTCAAATCAGTGGGAAGTCCTGTTGCATCCTGATCTGCTCAGTGAAGGCTGACTCTCCCATCCAGATTTCAGCAATTTCACACGATGGATGTTGCAAAAAAAAACTCTCTCTGTAGATCTCCACACGGCAACATATTTAGCCCTCTGTTTGCAGCAAAATACATGCTCCCTTTTGGCTAAAAATTATGTAATGTTGCAGCTTTCAGAAGAATGAAAGAGAGACAGAGAGAGACAGAGAGAGAGAGAGAGAACCAACAATTGGCTGGGGGCTAGCAAATGCGAACAATGGACATGATATGCCCACCCTCTGTGACATCACAAGGGGGTTTCTACTTTTTTTGTAAGAGCGGAGCGAGCAGTAGCAGGAAGGTTTTCTCATTTCTTGGTGGGGAGGATCACTGACTGTGGCTTCACATCTTATTGTTAGAAACCACCAGCGTGGTGAATGTTGCATGTTGTTGTGTGGCGCCTTTAAACACACACTGCAGGGTGACACACATTGTGAAACTGTTTCATCACCCATTGCCTGCGTCTAGACTGCAACGTGTGCAGTTTTTCACCGCACCGCGCCAGGCTAGCTAGGCCTCCAATAACAACAAGCAGAGAGGAGGAGGGCAACCAACCAACAGAAAAAAGAAAGAAAAAGAAAAACTGCTGTAAATTTTCAACGCTGGACATCAGATTTAGGGGGCACTCTTAAATCAGAGGTGATGCAATCGGAGGTGAGATTTCGTTCAGTTTTTACTGCTTCCAGCAGCGGCGGCAGAGGCCCAGGTTGTGGCGTTTGCGCCGCTCGGTGCCATTAAAGTTCAATGTGTCCTCTGAGTTTGGCAGTGAAAGAATCTCTGCACCTGAGCGGCAATTCAACAGCTTGTTGTCGCCGGACGGCGGATCAGCTGCGTCCCGCCGTCCCCGCGGAGCTTTTGAATTAAAGGCACACCGCGGCTGATATATGTGGCCTTTGCAGAAGGAGACGCATCACCGCAGCATCGCTCATTCAGCCGGCTGGACGGAGAGTTTCTATTTTTTTTATTTTTTTTTTTCCCTTTGAGCTTCATTGTAAATGCGCTGCTTGTGCTTGCTGAGGATGCGTCGCACGACGGTGCAGGAGAGGAGGAGGAATATTCAAGGAGGCTGCATTGTTGATCCCGGGCTTTAAGCAATTTATTTCCGAGCGGGAGGAAGTGAGAGGCCGCCAAGGCACGAGGTGAAGCAGAATTTTATTACGTTCCGACTCGTCCTGCGAGCGTCGCAGGTGTCTTTGTGTCTGGCCAAGTGATTGTGTATGCAGCGCGGCGGCAGCAGCGGCGTTCCGAGGTAACCTTGTTGTTCCGAGCTCTCACCACGGATCTGCCCCACCTCCTCGTCCTCCTCTCCCCCTCCCCCTCCTCACCCGTCGGCTCGCCTTTATTCCGGGTGCCTCCGCTGCCCCTCCGCCCCGTCGCTCCTTACCTCCCTCCTGGCGGGTCAGCCAGCTAACGATCCGGCCCACTCGGGATCCCCGGAGACTCGGTTCAACCGCAGTTCAGGCCGTGACTGGGTGAGAAAGAGCGAGGCGGAGGGGGAGGAGGGGGAGGAAGGGATGGAGAGGGGGAGGAAACGAGCGGCAGGCAGGTGGCTACTGTATGCACCGACCCCCTCCCTCCTTGATTGTCGACCATTCTTGCCTTTCTTGTATAAATGTTGAGGTTTCTGCCCAGAGTAGGAAGTCTCTCACTAGACACATAGATAGATAGATAGATAGATAGATAGATGGATAGAAATTTAAAGAGTGCAACTGTGGTTCAAGTGAGTGGTATGCTAATACGATGTGTGATACAATGTGACTCTCTAACCAGCTGCGGCTGTGGAATGAAACCGGTTCTTATAGCAACTTGAAATGACTAATTGTGTTTTGAGAGAACAAAAGGTCATTTTAACAATAATTAGAACACAGGAGACATGTCTTTTTGTCCTTTCTATGGCTTTGAACTCGTTGAATGAGTCACAAGCAATAATAAATAAAGATGGAATGCACTCCTTTACTTACCGCCATTGGGTTTTTGTTGTCTTTTTAAATTCCTCCAAAATCCCCCCTAAAAAACCCTCTTGGGTAAAAGTGTGTTTTTTATATCAACAGGAACAGGACATATCAGACATTACTGCCATTTTGACTTGAGCACACTTCTCGACGCATTTATCTATTTTTTTGCCGGCACAAGTTCAGCAAGAGACAATAAACGGTGTGACAAGTGCGAGACGACTGGTGACATTAAAATTCATTGGCGCCGTCTTGGCGAGATCTTACAGGAGCACGGCGGCCGTCTCCCTGCGCCTTATTTCCATGCTTGTGAATCAAACAGCATGCATTTTCCAATCCAACTGTCTAAACAAAAACAAAAACACTCCTCTGGCGGGAGGCGGTGCGGTCTATAAATCACTCACGGGGAGCCGAGATACTATGCAAGGTGTTTGGAGATGATAGTTGGCTGGTGGGAGCGGCAGAGCGTGAACCCAGGCACCGCCAGAGATGTGAAGTCGTGACACCGCTCTCTCGCTCTGTGTGTGTGTGTGTGTGTGTGTGTGTGTGTGTGTGTGTGTGTGTGTGTGTGTGTGTGTGTGTGTGTGGGAGGGAGGGAGGGGCTGAGGGCTGGTGTGAAAGGTGGCAACCTGCCTCCTTCCTGATGAAAAAATCGTCACCTCCAGTTTGCACCTCGGAGGATTCAAACGCTGCTGCATCTAAATGTGTACAAATGGCTTTTTCCTGCATCGCATCGCCACAGTGTTTTTTTTATATTCTGCTCCTCGGTTAATTTCAGACGGCTGAAGTCATAATTGCTTCATTGTGTTTTGTAGCAAATGCACATAGATGCTAATTGTAAATCATGACTGCAACTTGTTCCTTTCCAGTTCTCTGCGGAACTCCACTGCAGTTTTAAGACAGTATTATAATAGCGTGATAGTAACTTAATAATGCTATATTAGAGATATACAACATGACATGACGTAGTCTGAAAGAATACGATACCAGAAGACCAGATTTGTTAAGATTCGATGCAATATAAAGTAAAACCAAACAATACGATCCTATCAGACACAACATGACACAACATTATACAACATGATACAACAAGACACAACACACACAACTGTATGATAGAACATGATAAAATACGACACAAGACAAGATATGATGCAGTAAGATATGTATGACAAAACTATGTGAACTGATACGGCGCAAAAGAATGAGATACAATGAGATGAGATATGATAAGATATCATATGATTGGGCACACTACAAAAAAATCAGATACAATGTGATTCAGTAGTGCACAACAGGAAGAAGGTAAACTATGACACGGAAACAATATTCCACAATACAATGCAATGCTGTTAATCCACTCATTAGGGTAATTTTTCTTGGACTACATTGCTGACGCGTTGCTCAAACACTTACAGTCAGCATGAATATGACACAAAAACAAAATGCAAACGCAAAAGCAAGCCGTGCGTAAATCACATTATCCTGAAAACCACTGCATGGAAACGCAGCATGAACGAAGACGGAGCATCAACAACAGAAACATTACGGCCTGAAGAAGAGAGTGTTGTGGAGATGGGCTCTAATGACACTGGGGAGGGAGGGAGAAGGGGGGTGGGGGGTGTACAGAACCTCCTCCCAGACTCGGTCCAGAAGGGAGCCAGCCGAGCCCATCATGTTTAAAATAATTAATAATGCATTTAATAAATAGCTCCTGAGCCGGCGGTGTGCTCTCACCATCTGCTCCGGTATAATTCCATCCCTTTATTAATGCCAGATAGCCATTAGACGGCTATGGATATGACATAATAATGCATGGCATCGTTCACATGCTATTTGTCACTTCACATTCCAATCTGGAGCTTGTTTATTTTGCCGCTCTCTTATCAACGGGATAATTTTGGTCAATAAGGTAAGGGGGCTGCAGTCACATCTCTGTTAAACTTGCAATGAGCTGCGAGGATTAAAGGAGCACAACGAGTCCGTGCGCATAAACAGCGGCCGTGCTTTGCTTGTTTACGTTGCCGCCTGGTCAGATATGATTGAAGTGTAGCCTCGCATGATTAAAGGCTTTTCTGCATGACGCTGTCTGCCACATTAATGCAGCGCTCCACAGATAGCCGCCACAGTCCGATATGTTTTTGCTCCACTAAAAGGGTTTTTCTTTCCACCTCCCTTTTTTTTTTCCCTCTCTTGCGGCTGCCTGACAGAACTGCTTGATCTAACATGAATCATTTAATGTATGCACTTTGGTTTGAAGGCTAACATTGATTTTAAGTTCTCAGCAAAAGGCCAAAATGTGATTGAAAATGGAACTTGGGGAGTTGAGTCGAGATGCATCGCGATACTCAACCCTAACGCTCGGCGCCAGCGCTCGGCTTTCATGTTGGACACTGTCAGATGCTATTCCCCCAGTTAGCCTTCCTGCTCGTCTTTGCCCTTTAAAAAAGACAACATGCAACACTCTGCTCGCTTCCTACAACAACAAAAAAATGTCTCCATAAGGTTAACCCAGTATTATTTATTAGAACGACAAGAGAGACGCGTTTCCTGGGTCAGTGATTTTACTTCCCCCTGCTTCATCCGGGCCGTGCGACTAGAACTCGACCCCTCTGCGCTCCCGGTTGGACGCGGGGCTCCTCCGAAGGCGAGGCGGTGCGTGACGTCCGTTCAAGCCGTTCTGAGCTTCTCCGTCTGAGACGCAGGACCGCGTCTCGCGTATCACAGCCGATGTCAATCAGTCCAGTCGGCGGGTTTTTTTTTGTTCCTCCCTCGGAGTCCTTTTGTTTCTCCCGCCGTGCACTCGGTAAAAGCAGGGAATCTGAAAAGGTCTGGCGCGGCTCTCGCTGCATCGGGGGGGCGGCCAGTCACTTTAGATTAGACCACGGATGGCAGGTCAAGGAGAATAAAAACTGTCTCCACAGGAGAGAAAACAGTTCTTTTCTTATATCGGGGTAATCAGGGGCCAGTCACTGACTGCAACAGGGCCACTGGCAATTTTCTTCACTGTGGACATGGCTGGATTATTTTGTGTTTTTTTTTTTTTTTTTTTTTCTGCATACCTGCACGGTGGTGCAACAGAAGAGAGCAACTTTCAACGCGAAAACATTAAAGCGAAAGCAGTGTTTACTGTTTCTCAGCGCTGAAAACTTTTAGTCGTTTTCCAGCGATGCAGCCGAGTTGCAGAAATATGGTAACGGCACGAGACGGGTGGGAGGAAAAAAAAAAAAAAAATCACCTCTGACTGCTTTCGCCTCTTTGAAGTTGGGGGGAAAATCAATGCGCCGGTTGGAGTTGCGAACGCCACGTTCTGGTGAATGATTTACACCGGCTTCCCTCAAACAAAGACAGCGCTGGAATCCTCTCGCAGGCTCTTCCGGCCCTGCCTCTTTGAAAGCTCGGGCCTTTGTACCAGCGGCGCAACAATACCCGCGTCCAGAATGTGTGTGTGTGTGTGTGTGTGTGTGTGCCATAAATTAAGGTTGACTGGACAAAGCTGGGATTCTGCCCTTCTGAGCTACAAAGGGGTATTATTGCGCAGTGGTGGCGGTGTGAGGAAAAGGAGGGGGAAAAAGAGAAAAAAGTGAAGTCATCTGCATCTGGATGGTGGAGGTGGAAGAGGAGGTGGAGGAGGAGGAGGTTGAAGAGGAGGAGGAGGAGGAGGACCAGAGAAGGCTGGAGCTGCGAGCAGCGAGCCCCACGGAGGCTGCCTGGGCCGGGCCTGCTCCAGCAGATAGACTTGTTCCAGCTCAGAGGCCCCACCCACCACCCCACCCCCACCACCACCACCGCCGCCCGCCTGCTTCGGCCCAGGAACAGATGGGGAGAGGCGGGCGGGAGGACGGGGGAGGTAGAGAGGGAGAGAGTTGGGGAATAGCTCCCCTGTTCGGAGCTTTGGCACCGGGCGCTGGGTTGTGGGTGTTTACAGTCGGTTTACTGTAAACACCCGGCACGACTGTCGTGTTTAGAGGCAGTTTGGAGAAGTTTAGCGCGGTGGTGGCGGCGGCAGCGGCCGTCCGGGGAAACACACTTATTGCATTTCCGTCTGGGAGTCGGATTAGAAAATTGATCGATTTCTTATAATAAGAAAAAAATCAACTTTCCTCTTCCAAGAGTATTCCTACATGTGCAACCAACCCCCTCACCCGGGTCCCCTCCCTCCTGATGAGTGCTTTATGTCTTGTTAAGGCCCCCGGTAATGGGCTAAATGACCTCCAGTTCTCCCAACTCTCCTTCATTACACTCAAGCCGCCGGTTATTAGACGGCGGAGAGGCGGCTGTGGCAGCGCGCCACGAGCGCGAGGGGCACAACTGATGACATTAAACTCTCAGATCAAACTCACGCGCCTCTCCCTGCGCTGCCAGCCAGAAATCATAAATGGAGGCCCATTTGCATATTTGAAACCGGAACGCAATCGCAGACGCGTGCGGGGCCATTTTTCAGTCACCAATAAAAACTGCTTTGCCAAATGTAACTGCTTAACGTCGCGGCTCTGTGGCATCGGCGGGCGAACGGCGTTGGCTTCACATTCCGGGAGATGAAACTGTAGATAATCTGAAAAAATAACCACGAGGAGTCCCGACATTCAGTCTGGCACATCTAAATTGATGTGCCATGATGTGCTGAGGAATAATAAAGGGATAATCGTCCTCATTGCAGCTCTGTGACTACAAAGACGAGACTCCCTCCTGTCGGGGGGGTGAGGCGGTGTGTGTGAGAGAGAGAGAGAGAGAGAAAGAGAGAGAGAGAGAGAGAGAGAGAGAGAGAGAGAGAGAGAGAGTGTGTCTGGGGGGGCAACAACACCTACAGCGGTTTTTGCATGCTATCGATCGCTTTGCTCAAACGCCAGCAGAAGGAGCAAAGGAGTGATGCGTGTTGAAGCAAATTGATCGTATCTGAAAGGGCTCAGAAAACTTTAGCCCAGATCAAAGCTCGCGCTAAGGCGCTCAGATCACCCCGGCGAAGGAGGCGGCGGGGGAGGGCGGCATGGTGGGCAGGGGAGGGGCGAGGGCACGGGGGGGGGAGGGGGAGAAAAAGAGGGGGTGTGTCTTGTCTCGTCTAATTATACATTTCAGACAGCTCGCCACCAATTATCTCCCCCTCAGTAGCATCTGCCCTTCGCATGACCGCGAAGCTAATGTGTGGCAAAGCCGGCGAAACATCGGCTCGCTGCGTGCGGCAAGCGAAGTGGAATGTGGCCGCCGTCCGATAATGAAGAAGTCAAGGTAAGACGGGAAGGTTTCCGGGCGAGTTTGTCAGGTTAATTAGAGCATTTTTATCATAGCTGCAAATACCAACAACCATGGCCTTTGTGATGCTGACTACCTACAGCGACGTGTGTGCGCGAGCCCGTGTGTGTGTGTGCGTGTGTGTGTGTGTGTGTGTGTGTGTGTGTGTGTGTGTGTTGCTCTCCTGCAGCCCCAGCACGCAGGCTTTAGTTCTCCTCGGAGGGAGTTGGACACGTCCCGCTGAAGACTTGAGATTTAAGATTTCACAGCACGTCATCTTCTTGCTGCTCCCTTGAACTTCCCGGGGGGGGTTTTCCCCAAAATGCCAACACGCAAAATATCAAAGAGGACAAGTTGGAAAACACAATGACAATTTGAAAAAGGTGCACAACTCAACCCCTCCGTAAAGAAACAGAGTTTTGAGCACAAAATATCGTAATTCCATGAAAGATCTTTTCAGCTACACCTAACAGTACAACATTCAAAATAAAATAAAAAATTGAACCCGCACACACACACAACAGCAGGCCACACACCTGCCGCTTGTCGTACCGCCGCTTCAGCAGACAAACAAATGTGTCTGCGGTCAACATCGTCAGCCGGCTCTCCTGCCTCGTCGTTTGTTTAGTAGTAAAAAACAAACAAACAATACTGATTGAAATTTGTGCTTTTCCGTAACTGTAAAAGCCCCAAACCTGCTGCTCGCTGCCGCTCACTGACTGTCGCAGGACTTCCGGCAGCAGCAGCAGCAGCAGCAGCAGCAGCAGCAGCTCGAGAGATCGTAAATATCAGGCTAGTTTGATATTTACGATTCCAGATCGGCGAGGCTGCGGCTCCATCACAAGCAGGGAAATGATTGCTGCACTGGCAGCACACACTGGAGGTGGAGTCTGGGGGGGAACAGGGGTGGAGGGAGGTGGGGGGTGGTCTCCCAGCCAAACACCCAAGGTCGGGCAAAATGCCGCCAGAATCCAGCTTAAATCATCCCACATAAGAGTCCTCGCCAACAATAACAACAAGTGGAGCAGCGCTTGACCTGAAACGCAGTGGGGCAAGAAAACTGTTGTGCTGAGATTTCAGCAGTGAGAATAAAACAATTTGAGTTTGGAGCGCGGTGAAGTTTGCATCACCCTGAGTGGTGCAACTCACTGGCTCAGGATAAATCATGGAGTCGTGAGTCTGCGGGCTTCAGCAAAGTGAAGCAGCCGGATGCAAAAGGCTGCACAGTGTAGACGTGCGTGCGTGCGTGTGTGTGTGTGTGTGTGTGTGTGTGTGTGTGTGTGTGTGTGTGTGTGTGTGTGCGAGTGAGTGTGTGCGTGTGTGTGTGTGTGTGCGTGTGTGTGTGTGTGTGTGAGTGTGAGTGTGTGTGTGAGTGAGTGGAAGAGCACATCCCCTTCCATTGGGCCAACAGCTTCAGTGGAGCAGACAATTGCAATGTAGCCAAGTGAGAACAGGCCAGGATGCAGTCGCTTTTTTGCTGATGGTTCATAAAAAAAAAAAAAAAAACAAAAAAAAAAACAACAACAGTTGTGATTCAGGAAGTCGCCGTGCCAATGGACGGACGGCCGCACAAACACAAGCTAAAGTCTCCTTTGCATGGAGTCCATGTACTGCTTAAGTGGCCACAGTGAGTGTTGAGTGTTAAGTGTTGTTTAGGGTTTTTTTGGGGGTAGTTTGGAAGTAGTTTTAAAATGGATCAAGCTGATTTTTAGCAGGAGAGTAGAGTCGGTAATAGGAAATCAGTTCGGGAAACATCTAGCTGTGAGAGAGGGAGAGAGAGAGAGAGACAGAGAGAGAGAGAGAGAGAGAGAGAGGGAGAGAGGGAGAGGTAGAAAAGAGGCGGAGACAAAGGGCCAACAGGTGAAGGGCTGCTTGGTTTGATCGCTGGGCAGCAGAGTGACAGGTGGGAACGATCATCCCAGTTGTGGCAGCGAGCGAGGAGCAGGACCGTGGCAGGTCCAAAACACAGGTGGGATCTTTAAGTTGAAGAGTCCAACCACAGTCACGCGTTGAAAGGTGGGCTAAAATAATCAAAGTAATGATGTGAAATACTTTCAGGTGGACTTCCTGGTGTTCAAGTTTAGGCTACCGGTTGAAGCTAATAAGATAGCTGTAAGTTTTTCAGTTACGTTCACCACAGAACTCTACAGCAAACAGCAAAGGCCACCATTAGTTGCCCTTTTTACATGTTTTGGCCGTTAAATAAGGAGCAGGAGAATTACAAGGACAGGGGGCGCCGCAATGTCACTTATTACTCTTGGTGTGGTGGCGGCATCACTAGCTCAGTTTAGCAAAAAATTAGTTTTCCCTAAAGTCCTACTATACGATGCATTGTGCAGGCAAAAATAAATATATAAAACATGTTTTTAATGTTGCAACTCTGTACTGTTAAAAAAAAAAAAAAAGAGAGAGATTGGCAATGTTATTGTGACCCTGCGGGTTCCTGCCATTATCAGACATATAGATCCAATGTGGAGGCACTGAGCCGTGCTGTCAGCGCTGAAGGGCTGCTTCCTCTCGCATGGCGGAGCTCATTGCTGGTCTTTTAGCCATCAACCTTTGTGGCCACGGCAACGGAAGCGTGGCCTGATGATAACGTTAAAAAAAGAAGAAGAAAAAAGTGAATGCACAGGGACGGCTGAGCAGGTTTGGAGAAAAGGCGACGGCGGGCTTTGGGTTATTGCAAGGGACGGAACAGATCTACAGTTTGTATGGCTTTGCTTTGCTGTTGAGGAAGAGGAAACTTAGAATGAATAGTTGGAGATACTAAAACTTCACATCTTCTGTTCCTCAGTGTTTACACCAGGGCTGAATTACATTGTAGGTTCAATGCAAAATCATGTTCATTTTATAACTTGAACAGTTTTCCTGCCATGAACTCTCCAGAAAGTAGAACAGTCCATCAATCACAGGACCTGTAATACAAAAGGTTATCTTTTCACATTTAAGGCAGTGGTGTGTTATATACATTTCCTTTTTCTACGTCGTCCTCTGCGCAGTCAACCGTGTAATGCCGACTGTCACCCGGTTGACGTATGTACATTGTGATCTTGACGGAGGGATCACGTTGATATGTCAAGCGCAGCGTAATGGCTCTGAGGGTCTAATAAGGCAAGTCGCCCAGCCATCTCTCGCACAAACATGACACAAATTAATTGGTGATTCATACTTGCAGTGGCATGACCGACAACTGCGCTGAGCCGCAGCCACTGCACAGCAACGCACTTATTTTTATTGGACGGCTTGAGAGCGTGCGAGTGCAAGAGTGACTCCTTTTTGCCCCTTTTTGTCTTTGCACTTCCGTCATGGTAAGAGATTCAGATAAGGAACAAATAGACGCTCCGCAAATGTTCTACCGAGGACGCACCTTGTCCAATACAATGTTATCAACAAACAACAACAATCAATGGGGTTTGTTGAACTTTCAAGCAAAGGTATAATGCTGAGGTCGTGCAGTCCTCAGCAGGTCTTTAAACCTAAAAGGTTGGTGTTGAGTTTTTCACTTTCGCTGGAAAACAAACAAGATTTCACATATTGGTAAAGAAGTGTACAAGAACAGCTGAACCTGTGTTCATTGGAAGATGATTACGACAGTGGTAAAATGCAAACTAGCAACTCCTAACTTTCTTTGCATGTTGAATATGATAACTCATCAGCATCAGGTCTGATCACAAATGCTAACATTCACCAAAATTCTAATGAGTCGTAATGACCCCGTTGTCTAAGAACGTTGTTCTACTTCCCTTTACACACGTCCTGTTTTACACATCTTGTCCGGGTTGTCCATATGTCAGACACAAAGCTAGCATGCAGGGAACCACTGGCCCAGCCAGCACTCTCCCTTCAACAGTAGCGATAAAGAGACTCCCTGTAGCTGCGTTTCCATTACAGTTTTACTGCAGAATAAAAGCGATATTTCTAGAATTTTGACTAAGTACACTTGCGAAATGCAGGTGTTTCCATTGAATTGTGTGTAGCGCATAAGCAGTGATTCTCCCGAAATCTCGTCCTGCGAGACCCCACTTTGAGGATGATAGCGATGCAAAACATTTTGCGATGAATCTGCATCTGCACCTCCTGAGAGCGTCAAAACCGTTTAGTGATATTTGAGGAAGTTTAGGTGTTTCCATCACCGGTTTAATGGCGATATTAAGGTTTTGCGAAATTCTAGGGGTAATGGAAACACTGCTTGTGTCTTTTCTCCCTGCGCATTAGCCGTCAAGTGCATTTTTGTTCGCTTTTATTGCAAACCTCCCCGTGAACTTCTCACCAAACAGTTTCTTTTTTTTTTTAAATGTTTTTGAAATCTCAACAGTAACAAGAGCAGTGGGGGGTGGGGATTAGCAAAGGATCAACCACCAATCTACCTAATCGCTTTGACTTTCTTTTGGCACACCAGACATCCTTGCTTACATTTTTTAAAAGCCAGACAAGTAGTCGTAGCTTATGTACGCAGACAAATGTTTGGCTTCAGGTCCGTCTTACTTTTCTGTGCCCGACCCTTTGTCTTCCTCTCCCCCTTTAACAGATAAAGTCAGTGGAGGGGCCGTCTCCTGCCGCAAAACGTTCCGTAATAGTCTAATTGTGGCTAATGGTTTGTGCAGCTAATTAAAGTGTATGAATTACAATGATCAGTCAGCTGCACTGAGGCCGCACTGCTCCTCCGAGCGAAAAAGAAAAAGGCGGGGCCAAGACAAAGGAGGGCTGGTGGCAGAGGTGATGGCAAAGGTGTTGGAATAAGTTGAAAGGAAAGTGATGAAGAGGAGGAGGAGAAAGAAAGGACTGACAAAATGAGAGCAGGTGGAGGAGGGAAGAGGTTGAAGTGAGGAGAATGGAATTTAAATGAAATTGAATATGTGGACATGCCTTGACAGAAACACTGTGGGGTTTAAGGTTAGATTAATTTATTCATTTAAAGGCCGAATAGAGAGAGAATATGTGGTCCGCACATAGCAGAATCAAATACGCTTTGTTGTTTAGGTGAGCAAGAATTGGATTCCTGACATTTAATCACTTTGAGATTTGAGCACTAGTGGAGCATTGTGTTGGAAACAGCAACAGCTCTTTAACTCACAAACGATACCTATGAAAAAGTTTGAGGTCGAGAGTATCTGAATTCTGTCCAACAGCAAAACAAATGAATTAAAAAAAATGTAAAATGTGATAATAAAAATCAAACTTTAGATTTCTAGCGCAGAATTTACTCCTGCCCCTGACAGCTTGGACAGCTCTGGACCCTCTTTCCTAACTACAGGAGACTATGGAGCAGAGCTGCAAGCACTTAAGCCCCCTGTCTTGCTTTAAGTGCACATAATGGCAGCAGTAAAGTTTTACACGTCGCCTTTGAGATCATTACACCGCACACAAGGCTTCCCCCTGTCAATTACACCTAAGACAAACGAGCGCTGAGCTCTGCACTGAAATATGTCCTTGTTAGAAGAAGAAGAAGAAGAAGAAGAAGAAGAAGAAGAAGAAGGAAATAAAAAGTATACCAAAGAGCGGTGAGGTGAACCGCGCCGCCGTCCGAGTGTTTGCCTCCAGAGTTTGGAACTCCCAGCCGGAGAAAAATGACTTCTGGTAGTTTCTGCGAAACAGACGAGGGGGACGGTGCTGCACCGCCGCTGGCTCAGCTCCCCCTCCTGAGGGGCAAACATCTGCGCAGGCAATATGGGAATTGCAAACAGCGTGGGCAGCGCATAAATAAACAGAGCCGGGGCCTGACGGTCGCTGACGTCGCCGCCGCCGCCGCCATGGTTGTGGTGCAGACGCAGAAAAAGAAACTAAAAGAGGCGAAAGGCAACGGGAAAAGTTGAGCCTGACAGGGAGGTGAAGGTGTGGTTTACGTCCTCGGAAGAAAGCGAAACTGGCCGTGACGGCGTTTTTGGTGGAGTGCGTGAGCGCTGAGCGATGGAGGCTCACGCCCCGTCGTTCCCGCGCTGTCAAATCAGACGGGGCCGTTTTAGCAAGTTGTCCAAACAGTGACTGCTGAAGGAGGAAAGGAATCAATTATTCATGATACACCGAGCCACTTATTATAACACTGTCATAGAACCCACCCCACGCCCCCCACGCCCCGCTCGCCGCCACTACCAACACACCACGCAACGCACGCTTTCCTCGATGGTGGAATGACTTAGTAACCAGGCCATTTATCCCCTTTTAATAGGGTCTCGATTGCAGCCGCCTCACTCAGACAAATGAGCAAACAAGTCAGAGAGTGACAGTGATATCCATTATGTGTTTAATTATCTTCAAAGTTCCAGTGAAGGGCATTTCTTTGGCTAATGGGGAGACGGCGCTAAGTGTCACAGCAAAGTGCTCCTCAAATGCTCCAACAAAAGAAAGGGAGAAAAAAAAGAAGGCGTCTCGCCGCCGCCGTTCCTCGCAGGCTCTTATCTCAGCGTTGACGGGCCACATTAGATTTGGCAAATTGGCACAATCAGTGTCCTAGTCAAAAAAATAAATAACATTTGTTGTTATTTGTTGCTTTTCCTTTCCCATTTCCAAGTCTAATTCCCCCAGCGATAATTTGACCGAAGCCCATTAGCCGGCGCTGAGACCCAGCATGCTGATTGGTGCATTCAGGGCCGAGATGATTGAAGCCAAGATTGGGGCCGGGACCGAAATGTCACTTCTGAGTGGAGCTGATTGCAGGATTCTGTGGTGTTTTTTCTTCTTCCTCTCTCTCTCTCTCTCTCTCTCTCTCTCTCTCTCTCTCTCTCTCTCTGTCTCTTTCTCCCCCCCCCCCAGAATGCAACAGTCACACTGACATTCATGCTTCTCACCAACGTGGATGAATAAACACTGCGTACAAACTGGCCGGGCTGTTTTATAGAAGCTCTCTAACGGCGTTACCTCTTAAAACAAAAAAGAAAAAAGAAGTTTAATAAAACTAAAATCAATGTTGGAGTTTCAGCCGTTCAGGCAAAAAAAACAAAACAAAACAAAAAAACAACAACACTGCTTTATTGGATGTAAAAATAAATAAATAAATAAATAAAAACTAAATAAGCAGCAGTGACCCAGCTGCAAAGACCTTTTTTTTTTTTCTTTTTTTTTTTTTTTGTGAATCTCGTGGAACTGAGGCTCAGCACGGCAGCCGACGTGTCGCCATCACTCATTAGGTCAGCGGAGTGATGAATTACAGCCGTCCCCTCCCCCACCCTCATCCCTCAGCTCCACAGCTCCATCGGCCCATCTGGGGCTCGGCAATAAGTCGCTGTGAAAGCCTGGAGTGACGGAGACGCGGCTAAATGTTCTTATTTATTTGCAGTCAGACATGAAACCGGCAGTGAAAGGAATGAATGGAAGCATCTGTCGGCGGCGGCGGCAGTGGCCAATGTGTTATTGTGTGTGTGTGTGTGTGTGTGTGTGTGTGTGTGTGTGTGTGTGTGTGTGTGTGTGTGAGTGAGTGTGATTGCATCCCTGAATTTGTCTTTGACCACAAAAAAACAACAGCGACCACATGGTTCCAGGTCCCTCTTGGACCAGAGGAACCGGCTGACGGGTTCAGGAAGGGACCTGGGTTCTTCTGCTGCAGAGTCACTCTGAGCGCCACTGTTTTGAAACAAAACATCAGAGAAAATGCACAGAATGGATGTAAGGCCATTCACGTTTTCACGTTTTTAGTCTCTATCAGTAATTAGAGGTTTATAAAAAAAGATCAGCGCCTGACACCATTTGATGGAACATTGTCCTGGTATTGGAGAGTGCGTGCTAACTACTCACTACACACTGGATGGTGTAGTGGTGTCTGCATTCTTAATGAACTTCACTATAGTATAGCATAGTATAGTCTTGAATTGTATTGTATTGTATTGTATTGTATTGTATTGTATATAGTATATCAATGTATCCCACAACACTTTGTGAAACTTGTAGACAACTGATGGAGAATATTTCCTCGCGTGCACTTTGAACCAGAATGAACCAGAGAAAAAAATAAAAAGACAAATCAATGTTTTCATGGCAATTTTCGAATATGTTTTAGTTTTTTGTGTTAGCATAATTATTTAGCGCCTGACTCGGACACTAGCACAACCCACCCGGTTGTGCTAGTGTCCAAAATGTTTCTTCTAGTAGCAGTCCGCTCGATCGAACCCCCTCTATAGTGAGTAGTGAGTGATTTGGGACCATGGAATTGTAAATTGAGTAGGAACAAAAGAAGGTGCGATGTCAAGGCTAAAAACACAATTTTGTATATTTTTCCGATAAAGAGAAAACTTTTTCTACATCTTGACTCTGACCAAACAATGAACAAGAGAGAACTACAAACTTTCTTTGCTGCAAGTCCTGTAACCGTCCACCTGGCGTCCAACCACAGCCTCTGTTGTGTCTGATCATTGCAAAGTTTTTTGTGTGCCATTGGGCTGGGGAAAAGAAGGGGGGGGGGGGGATAAAACTGTGGCAGCCGCTCAGGGACGCCGGAGATTGGAGGGAAGCGGTCGTCCAAGTGGCTGCAGTCGGTGCGCAAGCATCAATCTTTTATATGCTTTGAGGCCACTTCAAATCAATTTCACCTCGGCCGCTTCCGGGCTAATCATGTGGCAGAGGGCAGGCAGCGTGCCAGCGCTGTCTGGATGGAGGAGTGCAGACGGACGGACGGACGGACGGACAAGCAGCTGATCAGACCTGCACTCGGACAGACGTGGAGCGACGGGCCACTGGAGGATTACATTTGCATTTGTTTGTTTACGTTTGTTTGCTGTCAAGAATGGTTGTTATATTTTTCTCTTTGATTACTTGTATAAAAAAAAAATAAAAACATTGCGTCTCCTCCTCCGTCCAAACATAACACACTCTTTTCACTTGAAGTGAACTGGTCACGTGACCCCGTTCGTCACGTTCGGTGACGTGTAAATGCGAGAAAAAAAAACAAAAAACATTTTTGCGATATACCTTTATATCGATATGTCTGGAAAAAGCACCTCATGAGAGAGCGTCAAAACCGTTCAGCAATATTTGAGAGGTTTTTCAAAGTTTAGGTGTTTCCATGACCAGTATTTTTTATTTAGGTTTTGCGCAATTCTAGGGGTGATGGAAACACAGCGACTCGTCAAAACAAAGGAGCAAACAGGGAAACCGCTCGTCAGGTTAAAACAGCCCCGCAATCCGCCACACATGCACCGTTTCCATGTCGCCGTTTAGAACAACGCAGGCTGGAATCTCAGGCGGCCCCCTTTGTGAATACATTAAGCTGCTCAAAAGCTCGTTAGAAATGCAAAAACATTTTTCCGCACAGGTGGAACGCTTCATTATGTTTAATCCCAGCAGCTCGCGCCTCGTAAGCCGCGCATGCATATGCATGCATTTTCACGGCAGGGTCGACATCGTTGTTTGCGCTGAGAAATACACCCCTCCCCCTTCCCCTTCCCCACCACCACCACCACCACCTCACCCCCCGCCCCCCACTGCTGTTTGTGAACACTTTATGGTGAAAAGCTGCTTCTGCGTGGTATTTTGTGTGCCTCTGACTGCTGCACACAGAATGTTTGACGCCTACCGACCTGCTTAATTATTTAATCATCTTAAAGTCTCAGTTAGGACATTTTAAATCAAAGAGACGCGCACAGTGATATGGCAACATCTGCTTTGTTTTATGGCAGTTCATGTTTGCAAACCTCAAACTCATCTTTGCATCATTGCAGCACATGTTGCCCTCAGATCGAAAGGATATACGTAGGATTTTACAATCTAGGTTTTTGTTTTGCTTCGTTCTGTTAAATAAATGTGAAGTAATGGAATTGTGAGCGTGCTACATGCTCCGGTACAGTAGGTGGCGGTATGCACCTCAAAGTTATGGTTGCAACCAGCCATTAAACTCAAGAATAAGTAGGAGAATTCCCTTTTATCAGATCTCAGCCGAGATCTCAGCCGTCAGCTGAGCTTTAATGAAACACTGATGACTGAATGTTGTGACAGTGAGTTAAATGGTTGGTAATTGACAATTGAAATAAGCAGTGTCGTATTCAGCGGTGATGTCTCTGTGTTGCCTAAGTGCTACAAACTTACAGCCGTGCTCCCTCCCGCTAGGTGCATGCAAATCTCGGCATGACAGCAGTGAGCTCTCTCTCTCTCTCTCTCTCTCTCTCTCTCTCTCTCTCTCTCTCCTCTCTCTCTCTCTCTCTCTCTCTCTCTCTCTCTCTCTCTCTCTCTCTCTCTCTCTCTCTCTCTCTCTCTCTCTCTCTCTCTCTCTCTCTCTCTCTCTCTCTCTCTCTCCTCTCTCTCTCTCTCTCTCTCTCTCTCTCTCTCTCGAATATGTACACAGAGCACGCCGGCTTTGTTTATTCTATTGACTTATTTGTTCTGTCCATCGACTGCGTCGCCCGTAGCCAAGGCTTGCTTTTCTCCCTTTTAAATCACCACCTCCTAATTATCTGTCACATTTTCTGCTATCCCATGCCAAAGACACACAATGGCCGATAATGACCCCATGGACAGCATCTATCAGGCACTCTGCCATTGATTCCTCCCCGCTGTTTCCTCTCCGGCTCGCCTGGTCTCTGTCCTCCTTTTCTGCCATTTCCTCCACCCACTTTGTTTTTTCCTCATCTCCCTCTCCTCCTCTTCTCTCTGCTGCTCTGCGTCAACCCCCAGAAGCAGAAGCTCAGACGCAGAGAGACATGATTGTAATTTTATTGTAATAGAACATTATCAGTTCTTTCACTTTTCGATTAAGATAAATTTACGATACATAAGTAGTGCACCCCCACCACTTCCACTCCTGTCAGACCTAGGATGAAAGAGGATGGATGACAGAGGATGCAGTGGATAGCATAGCATAGTATTTTAGTATTTAGTATTTATAGTAAGTGTATAGTGCATGTGTGAAGTTAGTTTGTTTTTTCATTTAAAAATGCAAAACGATACCATATATACAGCGTCAGTGTGTGTGTGTATATATATATATATGCTAAACATTATAATACATAATACTACTATACTACTAAACTACTACTGTGTGCGCCATATGGTATGTATTGGAAGGGAAATTGAAAGGAAATTGCTAGCAGAACCCCCTCTGCTATTCCAAGTATGGATTACAACTGCATTTCCATTCGATGGAGGGGGGGGTGAAATACAGTTTTTCATCGGTTAACAGTGAAGTGAATTCAGAAAACTCTGAAAACTGAGTTTGTCTTGAGAAATTCAGAGCTGTGAGGAAGTACAGAAGATGATTTTCTGCTTCTTTTTGGCTTGAAAGGAAAATTTGTCTTGTTTTATTTCAAGCTAATAGCAAGTACGAAAGCCTGTGGCATTTGTATTATAATACTTTGTTTTAGCTTTTTAACAGCTTAAGTGTTTCATGATTTGGGAAAAAAAATAAATTCCTCCATACAAAAATGATCTTGTTAATTTAGAAAACCGTTTCTGCGGCAGAAGTTCTGGAAGCTATTTTGTTTGTGTCCAATGAGGAATAAAAACCTGCCCGTTTTACCTAATTAACAGCTAAATTCAATTAATTCAAATGCTTAGTTCAATAAGTTAGAATGAGTTTTTACTCAAAACGAAAATGAATAAAGATATTCACTGGAGTCCCAAAAGGTATGGAAACCAACGAGAGAAAAAAAAATGAAAATGCAGCGTAAGCTCGCGTGCGTGTGTGGCGGCGGCGCTTCGAGTCTGTGTGAGAAGTTGTGCCACTTTTAAGTGTGTAAAAGTGCCTGAAGTGGAGAGTGTTTGACTGCTGTCGCTGGCTGACTGAACAGACAGCAGGGAGTGGGAGCGGGTGACGGGCCGGCGTCGGGTCCCACCGGACTTCTTTATGACAGTAATGGGGTTGGAGTGTTGGCTGCCTGAGGGCTGCAAAGAAACTCCTTCCCCTCCCACAGTTTTGGCCTGGCATCTGTCCCACTCACTCCACCAGGCTCCCCACCCTCACCGCTCCCTCCGCCCGCCCCCCCCCACCCACCCCTCCCGTGCGGGAGTTCAGGTCGTTACGGCTCGCTGTCACGGCTCGCTGTCACACGGCCCGGGACGCCAATGCTCGCTGTCCCGGCCATCCTGACGGCCCAGACTTGTCCGCGGTCCAAACATAGCACCCGTCTCCTCAGTCCTGCCGGCCTCTGACACGGTGGTAGGCACTCGGAGACGAGCCGGCCGCCGCCGCCACCGCCGCCGCCACCGCAGTCGCTGTTTGGGATGGCGACAGGCCAGAGACAGCAGAGACCTCGGCGTGTTTGGAGGTGAAAAGGTGGCTCAAGTTTAGAGTTCAGACATCACAGGCGGCTACTCCAAAGAAAACAAGACTGCTGAGATACTTTTAGACTCACATCACGGACTCATCTGACCTGAATCGTTTTTTTTTAAGTCTTTCAACGTTTGAATGGAACTGACAAGTTTCAGTTTTTCGCTCATGACATGTAAAAACAGCACCATCGACCACTGCTTTCTCTCCATTTTGCACACTCATGTTCAAATCAGATTTTCAAGCTCAACCGAGTCCCTGAGAGTCTCACGATTTCTTTATGCCTTTTTGAAAAAAAAAAATATATATTCTCCAACTTTTTATTCACTGTAAACTCTCCCCGCGGCTCAAAGTCCACTCCTACGCAGACCGTTTAAGGGAATTTAATCCTTTTCTTTTTGTTTTGTTTTTTTGCAGCGGCGGGTGTGGAGGAGGAGTTGATCCAACAGTTGTTTGGGTCAGGTGGGAGAGAAAAAAACAATAACACAACGAAACAAAACAAAATAAAAACCCCATTGCCGCCAAAGTAGCGCTGACAGCGGAGGAAGAGAACAGGGTGGGAGAGAGAGGAGATGAGCGCAGGAGACGAACTGCGCAGCAGCTGAGAGCTGATGATGCTTCACACAGTCGCTGCTGACGGAGGCGGTGACGCTCTTCCTCTCAGCAGCAGCAGCAGGTGCAACGTCTAGGTTGTGAGTGTGTGTGTGTGAGTGTGTGTGTGTGTGTGTGTGTGTGTGTGTGTGTGTGTGTACATGGTTATAAGCCCTGATATTTGCCAGCAGCATTGTTTACAGCTATGAGGATTGATTTCCAGAGATGATGTGTGACCACACGATGTGTTTTAAGTTTAATACAAGGGCTGCACTTTTCCCTCTTTTTCTGTGTGTGTGTGTGTGTGTGTGTGTGTGTGTGTGTGTGTGTGTGTGTGTGTGTGTGTGTGTGTGTGTGCGTCCACGTTCACCTAGTCAGCTCCCCGGGGGCCTCTCTCTGGGTGAGTCAGTCTAGTTGCTGTAATCACCCTGCTCACTGCCTTCCACTCCAAACCTTATTTGGCCAGATTGTTTCATTTTCTTTTTTTTCTCTCCCTCCCTCCCTCTTTCCCTCCTCTCTTTCTGGCTCCGGCCCTCCACTCATGTCTCCCTCCGCCCATCCCTTCCTCGGTCTTCTTTCTCTCCATCTTCCACCCTGCCCTCCTCCCCTCCTCCTCAGCCTCTCCTTTTCTCCCTCCTCTACTTCCAGCTCTGTCTTTTCTTCCCTCCACTTATCCCTTTCGCTCTCCCTCCTCCTCCTCCCCTTCCTCTCTGCGGTAATGGCAGCTGATTGATGGAGTTTGTTTAGCTTTAATTACACTGCAGGTGAGCGGCCAAGCCTGTTCACGCCAGTCAAGCAGAAAACTCGACTTGGTTAGGTTAGAGATTGGATTTCCCAAAGTGGAAACTGTACGGAGGGAACGTTCTCTTGAACTGTTTGTGCAGCTGTTTTCCTCTCATCTTCTGAGCTCATTAAATGCTATTTTGTCCTTTTTTGTACATCTGAAAAAAGCAAAATTAAAAAAGATGTCTGGGCCAAAATGTGTTTCTATTTCATTCAAACTTTGCTGCCTATCCAACGGTTTCATGTTATGCAAAACTCATTTCACCAATGTATTCAGAGTGATATTTATCTCTCGCTTGCCTGTTATGTCTACCTCCTCAGAAATAATGAGTCTATTCTGCACTTCTTTTGCTTGCTTAATTCTTTCAAAGCACTCATTTCAAAAGCCCCAGAGTGCACAAAGTTAGCCTCACTCGTTTCCTCTCACAACAATATATGAATCCAACCCGTCAGTAAGAGACTGAGAGACTCCATCATTTTCTCATTTAGCTTTACAGGTAAAGGAGTAAATGATGTCACAAAGCTTACTCACATAGCCTTGTTCTTGTTTAGTTCCAAACAGGCAGTCACAACAAAATGTGAAATGCGAGGTCCTAATATGGTTATAGATATGTTTTTGTTTTTTTTGAAAAATGAATCACGTTAGTGTATTAGTTAGTGAGTTGATGCACCAGACTTAATCAAGCTGACCTAGCGCTAACCGCTACCTGGCTAGCGCTGGCTACTCTTCGTAGGACAGGATAGTCAGAGCTGCTCCCGTGGGGTCTGGGATGAGAAGAAAATGATGAGGGTGTAAAATTAATTCTCTCTTAGTTGTAGCAGTGCAACGGTCAAACTAGCTAGCGCACAGAGCAACTATTGCAGCTTTAGCAATGCAAACACAGACAATCCCCCCGACCCCCCACCACATAAATTCCTTCCACTTAATCTGAGTTTACTCTCGCGCTCGCTGTTATGAATTTTTCATCTGCCACACATTTAAATGCTCATTAAATTTAAATTGAAGCGATTAAGCCGGGGCGTGCGCCGGGCCTGGATGAATGGGAAAACTTATGAATGTAATCACTTTAGTTTGGAAAGAATGAATACATGGATGCATTATTGATCAACAGCTCAGTCTTCCCTTCACAGCCGATCGGCTCCCAGCACATCAGCTGGGGCACTGGGCGGTTGGCTGGTCGGTCGAGGGTAACTGTGATGATGCCAACATCTTGTGCAATTTAGAATTTGGGCCAATCTCACCTCAATATTGAAGGTTTTAGCAGCTAAACAGTTATAACTCACTCACTTTATGAAAAATACGGCGATCTGAAAATTTCACATAATTAATTTCGTTTTGTTAACAATCTCATTTATTAATCCACAAACGCTCCATTGATTGGCTACCGAGCGATCAAATAGACGGCCAGAGCCGACGCCAGCAGTGTGACTTTGTGTTCATGAAAGCATCTCAGGAGGCTTGGTGAGGCAGAGAGCAAGGTTTCCGCTCACTGGTGCGACGGAACTGCAGACTGCACTCGGCTTTCTCTCTTTATCGCTGTTTGTCTCTCTGAGCGACTCCGACTGTTCTCGGCGCCGCTGAGTCACGTCACGGCGCAACAAGGGAGCAGAGCACCGGGGGGGACGAGGAGGAGCCAAGTGTGAAAGGTGCCACGCTTGCGTGGGCGCGTTTATCCTTTGGAATAAACAGATAAAAAGAAAAATTGTGTTCTGTTCCTGCTTTTTTTTATTTTGGAGGGGAGTGGGAATTGCAACGGATTTACCGTTTTATTTCTGTTCTATTGGCGTCTTGTAATCCCATGTGCAATGGGCTACATTGTCACATAACACACACACACACACACACACACGCAGACACACTGTTACCAAACATACAGCTATCAAAGAAGGATAAAACAGATGTAACTTTCAATGGTTTGTGAATGATGGAGTCCACAACACAGGAACTGCGAGGATGTCCCTCCTGGTATTTTAGTTGTAATTGGTTTTTTGCTTGTTTAATTTTCTTCAAACTGCAAATTACAGTTCTCTCTTTTTTTTTTTTTTTTCTTTTTGCGGGCTAAGTTATCGTCTTCTCAAACTGTACGTTTGTTGGTCCTGGTTGTTTATTGGGTTTTTCATTTCACCCTAGATGCCGTTTAACCACTAAAAAAATAATGTTTTCTCAGTCTAATAAGATGAATTTTGCACACAGCTCTGTCTGAAGCTGATACAGAACAGCCTTTCCCACCCAATAACTCGTTAAAGTTCTTTTGGCTCATGCTCAGACTTAATTTATCAGTGTGAGATGGATTATATATATTACCATTGCCTCGGGAATTTAGTGCTGCTGGCAGGCGGTGACCTCCAAGAGCCAAACCTTTTCCATCAAGTCCAACTTTATAGCCATTTCCCAGAATTAAAGTGTAACTCTTTGACATTCAACGCTAATGCAAACTGTTTGTCAAAAAAAAAAGAGGGGCGTTCCCCCGCTGGTGATTCGACTCTGATGTTTATCCTTTGTTGGCACAAATAACACAGATATCCATGTTTGGTAACGCTCTTGTGACGTCCATCAGCCACGCAAAGAACATTGCGCCGATAGGGCGCCCCCAGGTGGATACAAGTCATTTCTTCATTTCCAGGAGTCATTTTGAATTTGAGACACCCCCTGTCTTCCTGAAAACACTCTGGTGGAGGAAGCGCGCTGATTGTTAGCAGCTGCGCTCGCACCTCACAGGACAATTTCCTGCTGTCCGTCTGTGTTTCAGCACCACGGACAGAGTCTCCCACCTTGTTAGCGTTATTTTTCGCTGCTTGTTTAAACCGGCTTCGAGCGGCTGACCTCCGGCGACAGCCAATGTGTCTCTTGGAATGAGGCGATTGCCGTAATGTGACTGTTGTGTAGTTAGAATGCTCCACTCGTCGGGTCACTTCTGCAACCACTCTTACGCTTTACAAGCCTTTCCGTCCAATTATTGTTATTGTCATTATGGACCAGTGTACTGTCCGTGTTTGCGCTGTCCCTGCAGCCTTTGACTTGATTAAAATATGAGTAAATGGCCAAATGCTGATAACTAGCAACAATTCTGTATGGCTTGCTGTGTGTTTTCTAATTAAACAAAGTCAATGTCGAACATTACAACCCCTTACTGATCTTGCGTTCGGATCTTAGACAGCTAGTGGATTCCGGTAGACTCACTGTACATAATAATAATATTACTACTAATAATAATAATAACGATAATAATAATTTCAGCATTTTCAGTTTTTGTCCCCTTCCATGTGTTTGGAAGGGGGCAGAAACAGTTGGTGGAGCCAGCACCTGACTGGGGGTGTTTCCATCAACCAGATCAATGTATTTGTCACTGTACCATGTCAAGACATCACAAAGGGTTTAAAGCCAGGCCCGTTTTGTCATAGCTATTTAAGCACACACAAAGTTGGCACAAAGGAAAGGAAATTGCCCTATCTTTAATCTGAGGGGTTCACTGAGGAGATTGAGATCTTTACTAAATAGGGAAGGTGTGTGTGTGTGTGTGTGTGTGTGTGTGTGTGTGGGGTGGGGTGGGGGTGGGGGGGGCAAAACTAACCGCAGAATGAGGAAATGTTATTTAAAGAAAAAGAGACTGTGGCAGGAAAATGTGAGACGGAATGTGATAAAATGTTAGAGCTTGACCTCGGACCTCGGCCATACCAACAAAATGTCAGACAGGAGTTGGAATTTATCTAGCCGCGGTTATGTTAACGACAGACTGGAAACATAAAGGTGAGGCCGTAAAATAAATTTATGCTCAAACTGTCCAGACTACAAATCTTTAATGCCATCAGCCTGCCATCATTACTTACCCCTCTCAGATCAAACGATAGTGGTCATGATCTTGTCCTCCTGTTTTTGTTGTGATGTCGCTGCTGGGAGAAGTGGGAGGCCGTGGTCCGGCACATCCAGCCGGGACACCCGCGACATCTTTCTGTCATGTTACTCACAAGTTCTGATGGACTGAAGGTGATGGGTACGGCTGGCGAAAGCTGAATTAATGAGCAACTGTCCACCTCCTGCAGTTAGTTTGCAAACGCCATTGAGTCATCTTGTTTCAATGACTAATCTGTTTTATTTCTCTTCCCGAAGTATCCCAGTTGGAGGTTGGTCGCCTCTGTAAAATGTCTGTGGCGCTGACGGAAGATTTAACCAAAGCGGGGGCTTTTTTCATTGCAAAAAAGAGTGGTGGGACAACGGCCCGCTGGACCACGCTGCTCCTTTGACTGACTCCTCTTCATTTTCTAGGAGATACAGTCTCTATTAACACCCGGCTGCGAGTCAGAATCCTAACTTATTTGAGATGAAGGGCCTGGTGTTGGCTGTGCAAAGCAAAGAGTCTTACGTGGAGAAACTGTTGCGGTCAAGTTTTAAAAACTAAAAAATCGCATTTGCCCATGTGTCACCTCGTGTCATGAAAGATCTCTGTGTTGCATGTCCAAATATTAAGCAGCCTTGGCAGTTCACGTTAGCCTCTTTCGCTAATCGAAGCGGAAGGGAGGTTTCAAGGAAACAAAGCCCAATTAAAGTCGAAGCACCAAATATCCCAGAAGTCATCAGGGGCGGAGATTTTTATTTGCAGACGTGAGAAGATGAGAGAGACGTGATACACGAGTGCTTGTCAAAGTTTTGAGAAATCTAACAACAAAGGCTTTGTTGGGTTCGTTACCGGAAGGTTGACTCACTCACCGAATCACCTGGATGCATACAAAAACACCGCATTCACCATTAACATGGCATAGCAAAAAAAGAGAACTTTCATAGAGGGAAATAAATAGCAACACCCTTCGCTGCACGGATCCTGGATCACAGAGGGGATCCTCAGCGAAGCGTGCATAAACAAAGCCCCACTTTTTTGATCTTTATAGAAGCAGAAAAATATCGATCGAAGCCCCATGTGGTAAGATAAGGTCCTGCATTTAGCAGTAAAGCGCATCACTGTGGGCTCAGCAAGCAGCAGCTGAGGGGTTAAAAAAAAAAAAAAAAAAAGAACCTGGGGCTACTTTGTCTGTGATGGTTGGAAGGAACGACGAGCTGAGGTGCCAACAGGTGGTCACCGCGCTTCGGGGTATAGAGTCGTCTGGTGGGTGCTGCACCGCAACTCCCACTGAGAAAAATTAAGTGTTTGATCTGAAGAAGAGGGTGGAAAAGAAGTGTGGAGAGTTCATAAAACTCAGAGCAGCGAAACCCAGAAGATTTTCAAAATTCAAAGGGAGCGTGCTTGCTGATTGATCTAAAGTAAACATTTCTTTTTTTCTAAAGCACTAGTTTCTGCCTGACACAGTGGTCAAGGTGCATGTCAGTGTTACCTTGTCAACACACATCATCGCCCTTATAGTCCTTGATGCAGCGAAAAAAACTTCAGCCTTCCTCCCCACTAGAAATTAGATTCATGTCTTATTTGTATGCCAAATGTGTTGGGCAGGAAAATGTAATTCATGTCTGGTTATTTTTTATGCTAATGCAACGCTCACAGAGGGAAACACTATTCTTACTCAGGGTGGATGAAGGAAGTACAATCCTCAGTGTTTCACCACGGAGTTTACTTGTAGAAAGTAGCAACTTAAACTGGGTGTTGGATGGGTTGGTTGCAATCCAGAGGTGTGTGCGCGCGCACGCAGACAAACCAAAAAGATGGGAGGCGCTGAGATGCAAATCCGACCATCAGCTTGTTGTTTATGCACCGACTTGTGCGTTACGTTCATCATCCGTGGCCCCGCGTGTGTCATACACACACATAAGGCCTCCGTTCGGCATCTGGCAGAGTCGCCGCCAGGGGCTAATGAACTTGAGATGTAAACCCATCTGCTGCACTGTTAGATGACCTGAGCAGACCTTATGAGGAAACAAATTAGAAAGTTCAATAACTGGAGTTCATCCCCAGTTCAAAAGCAAACACGACAACCTCAATCTTCCAAATTTGTCTCTCCAGTGTTTCCCCAACGACTACACCTGTCAGTTTACTCCTCAGAAATACTGCGACCTGAACATCTTTTAAGAGCTCCATCTCTCTGGAAGTGCATGCTTACGTACAGAGTTCTTGATGCAAGCCCTCTGTGATGTAATGAGTCTGCTGTGTCATGGTGATAACACCCTCAGCAGTGTGTTGGCCCCCCTCTCTGGAACGCCTATATTTTTTGGCTCCTTTCAAATGCGTATGGGATCAAATGAGGTGTCAGTTTTACACTTAATGCCAAGACGAATTGGCACAGTTCCACAGTCTGTGATGGCAATGGGGGGGAAAGTGAGGGGGGGAGCACCAGATGAATGCAGAACATTTCCACTTTAAAAGTTTTGTAGTGTAGTCAGCATAAATCTGTCTCTCTCCATGTCAGTGAACTCCACAGATATACGATAGGTCCGTCCTTTGCTTGTTTCTCATGTTCTTCTGATGAGAGAGCATTAAGCGTTAAGACCCCTTGTAATTTTGTTTGCTTTCCCATTGTAGTTTGATAACTCTACTGATGAGTCATAACAATATTTTAATAAAAAAATGTCCATTTTTTTTTTCCTGCTACACTTGCACCAAGGTGTACGCTAAGAACATACAGCTCTGGAAATCAGTACCTCAGACCTACAAACTAACACCTGATGCCCAGAACATTCACACTAAGAAAAGCAGCACTCACTGCTGGCTGCAGATACTGAGATATGACTTCTTCTGTGATTTTATTTTTTTATAGTTTTTTTTTTTTTTTACTCTCATCCTCAAAACAGTGTAATAAAAATGAGACGAGACAGAATGCAGTAAGCGGATTCGTCGCACTGTCTCGCTTGGCAGTCCGAAGGATAACGGATGTCTTTGAATTTGCTGTCACAATACAAATTTTTGACTCAATCCCATTAGCTTTGATATCTCTCTCGCCACATGTTTGTGATAAAGTGGGGGATAACAGCGTTTGTATTTATTATTACATTGTGATGCATAAAAGGGACAAAAAAGGGCGGCTTTAATTCGGATTGCAGTAAGTAATTTTCATTAAAATGTCAATTTGTTATTAATTCACAGCATCGGTGAAATCAAATAGTGTTCATTAATCACCGCGCCGTCCGGCGAGCTGCTAATTAAAATGTTGGGGGCGAGCTCGTTATTCACTGGCAGACCTGATTGTTAATGTCGACTCATTGTCCTCCTCCAACGGCCTATCATTTATTTTCTTTGGTTTTCTTGTAAACTCTTGTTAATTATTAAATTGCTTTCTTGGACCCTGGTGACAGTTTTCAGATAGTCGTCAAAGTGTCGCCACCATCCTCTGGTCGATGACAATACCCTGCCGACAACCGCGTAACATACATTAATGTTGTCAATGGTTTTGATGTGTTCGCGATGCTTTCTAAATTCTGGTTTTCATTTTAGATATACTTTTTTTTCATATCATAATTTAGCTGGCCAGTTTAATCAAGTCTGTGTGTGGGACCATAAAATAAATATCCTTTGTAAATTCAGCAAATTTGAAAAATAGTGAAATAGTACATAAAGACTGGCATGCAAAACTGAATATTTGTGTTTGTGTATATTTTATATGTATATGTATATATATACACATAGATACATATTATATATATATATATATATATATACACATACATACATACATACATACATATATACATATATATATACATACATATAACAAAATGCATTGACCTGTAACAGGGAGAACTGCACTGCTACCATTGAGATAGCGCCTCTAGCTGGCTTGGGATAATACATAATACAACTTTGGTTGCCTGCCCAAGACCTTCTTGTGAGAAGGGTCGAGAACAGCAGGGATGTCGTTGCTCATCCATATCTAACATCGGGGGGGGGGGGGGGGGGGGGAGCATAAATGTTCATGTCAGAATTTTTATAGACTACAGCTCTGTTTTACCACCACCAATCAAAATTAGTGATAAAGCTGAAAGGCCCGGGTCTGGGTGATTTATGACTTTCCGACAGGCAGACCGCCAGATTGTGCGAGTCAATGCAAGCTACTCAACCTCGGCTGTTCTTAATACTGGAGCTCCTCAAGGCTGCTGTCTCGGTCCAATACTGGACCGTCCGTTCACAGTAAGAGTGTGTTCCAAGAAGTTCCCAGATGATGTTGCAGTTATTGGACTTATTAGCGACAATAATGAGGTTGCCTGTCTGGGGATCTCAGAGCGAGAATATGGCTCTAACACAGTGCTTTCCACACAGCGGGGCTGAAGAAGGTGGAATAATGAGTGTGTTGCTCATTCAGACTGAGGACTCCTTCCACAGCAGTGGCCGCAGGGGACCAAGGACGGTGTCTGTGAGTCACACGGCTCAACCGGGGGGGATATAACCTGTTTTCATACCCCTCAATTATGCATGTTATCCACCAGCAGCCATATGTCTCTGTCAATACCTTCCCCCAGAATTCAGCAACGGTCTGTGTGGGATTTGTGTGCATTAAATAATGCAGTACTAAAAGGTCAGGAGGGAGATGAGGAGAGGGTCAATGCTTTGGTGAGCTGAGCATGGCGGAGGGGGCGGCGGCGGCGGCGGTGGTGGTAGTGGGGTGGCGAGGTTGGAGCCGGGGCACTGAGAAGCCGCCGTTAATTTCCAGGTCAGTTCCAATAATGAAATGCATACGGTAAATGTCAAACAGCAGCCGCCGACGAGTAATCCACCTCAGCTGGGAAATAATGAATGGCTCTCTTTAAGACCCCAGCTAACTCTGTCCAAGGGAGGAATCAGCATGCGGCAGAATTATTTTTAGCAGTGACCCGTCTCTTCTGTCTTTCAACTGCTAGGCAACATGTGCCCATGAATAACAGGTCACGGTGACAGGAAATAGGTCCTCAAAGTTAAGCTAAATGCTTCAATCAAAGCAACACCTCAAGTTGGGTGTTGTTTTTTTTTTAGCAAAAATACTACTGCCACAAATTGTTATAAGTCCATGCTTAAATAGGTCAGCGGATGATAAACAGACAAAATTAAAATGACTTCATTCACCTGCAGATTAAGAGTGCCAAAAACGATTTGTCTTGTGTGGTTTTCTATTTTTCTGTAAATGCTTGACCAGTTGGAATCTTTGGTAATTGCAGCACTTTCAAATGCTTAATACAGATTGTGGTGTCAAACCCCACCACAGATACTCAATGGCGTTTAACCGAAATTAAAACCGAGTGGGCAGATTTTAGAACATTACCGAGCCAGGCTAGCTTGTCTCTGCTAATCGCAAAACTCATTACTACATGGCGTTTCACAGAAAAGTGTATTTGTCTCAATTAACAATTTGTTAATTAAAAAGAGAAAAGTCTTTTTCGCTATTGCTGAAATGAATAAACATGAGAAGTGATTTGCTGTAAAATGTGATGCAACCTCTAGTTCTCATGATCTACAAATCATGTCAAAGCTACAGATTTAATAAGACCTTTCATAATGTGTAAAACTAAAACTTTTAATTAGATGCCTCTTTATAATATGTTGACATTTAAATGAGGCCTCTCAGGCTAACAAACAGTTCTCTCCCTCTGAGTGGCGCAAAAGAAAGAGCTACTTTCAAATGCCATCAGGATCTTTTAGCAGCAGCCAATGCCTAAGTTTCATGGTAGCTTATTCTTCCTGAACTTGTTTTTGTAGGGCATGTAGGTCTGGGGCCAGTGGTTCTCACTCTTGTACATCCTGCCTTGTTATCAGTAAAAGGATGATGATTAGCCATTGAATTTGTTGACATTTTAAAACCAGTAGATAAACAGATAAACACTGTCTATGAGAGGTGTCATTATAGATAGATTTTTAGACAAGATGCTAAATGGCAAGATTTTGCCGATGTACAGGGAATCCAGCTAACATGTCGAGGAAAACTTGTTCTACGTCCCAATTAAAATGCCCAAGTGTATTATTTCCAGTTTCAACCATTTTCTTTGGCTAACTGACCAAGACTCAAATAAAATATATTTTTTAAGCTAAAAAATACTTTGAGAAAACCTGTTTTATATCACAAAGAACTTTGCAACGTACATTAAGTATGTAAATATGATTTCCAGTTCCAACACTTTATTTTGGAGACTAGCCAAGAGTGTTTCCAGCGAACAAAAAGCGTTATTGGAAAGCGTTTGTCAGACAACACTGCAAAAAAAAAGCATCCAACGGCAGCGCAGATGGAATTTATTAATTTAGGCTTCGTTCTCTTATGTTGACATTCAAATGAGGCCTTTCAGTCTCTCTTGGACTCCATCCAAGGGCTGAAAAGCGGCGGCTACAGCCAGGATTCCTCTATTGTTTCCAAAGCAAAGGCAGTCTCTTATCGGCAACAATATGCGGAGCACACCTCTCTTAGTTTCATCGCCATAAATTATTGAAGTAATTGTTGGGGAGATAACAACAACAAGGCTACCTTTGGTGGGAGACAAAAGCCGTAATGAAAGAGTGGCGGCGGCAGCGGCGGTGATGGTGATGGTGGCGTTGAGGGCGGAGGAAGCCAAGGTGAACGTGACTCACTGACTACATTATCTTTCGGTAGCTCCGCACCAATGTCAGCGGCAAAGACAGATTCTCCTTTCATCTGCACCCTTGTTCTGTTTTTTTTTTTTTTTGTTCTTTTTTTTGCGTGTGCACCCGGCTGTAAAATATGCCGGGGGAGGAGGGGGTTTGTGGGCATGCCTTAAGTGTGTGTGTGTGTGTGTGTGTGTGTGTGTGTAAAGAAAAAAAAAAAGTGAGAGAAATTCAGCTAAGAAGCATCAGTTAGCTGGAGAGGCATTGGGGGGGCGGGCTGGTGGGAGAGGGTGGAAATGACTAACGGCCTTTTGTGTAATTAATGAGGACAGCGTTGATTTCCGCCGATAATTTAGCATGGTTTCCAGCGCTTGACTTCTGATCCCCATTTACCCTGCCGCTGTCTCCACTCAGATCAGCCTAGTGTGGGAGGAGTGTGTTAACCTTGGAGAATGCACGCACACACACACACACACACACACACACACACACACACACACACACACACACACACACACACGCACAAACATCAAGAGGGAGACTCGTACAAACACAACACAAAGACACACAGAGGACCCCCATGAAGCCGCCCACACAGACACGCACATCCACATGCACACACACACACACACACACACACACACACACACACACACACACACACACACACACACACACACACACACACACACACACAAACATTTATACCCCCTTCCTCTGTTTCGCTCCCTCTTTTTTAACACTCATAGATCAACCAGGCACACACATGCCAACAAGGAAAGAAAAAAAGGCATTTGAAAGCACACGCGGGCACACACACACATAGACACACACACGCACACGCCCAAAAGCACCTGAGGCAGTGGAATAAATGCATCTTTAATGATAGCAGATAAGGACTTCCAACCAGGCCTGTAGTCATAGCTCAGTGATTTGGCTAGCAGGGAAAGGGATTGTGGGAATGAAAAACAAGCCAGTGGAAACTTCTGGGCCTCCAGGAGTCAGCAAACCAAAAAAAACCCCGACACACACACACACACACACACACACACACACACACACACACACACACACACACACACACACACAGAAAACCACCCAGCCAGCCGGTCGGTCGGACGGAGAGGAAAAGCTGCGAGCTACTCTTTCAATATGCTGTCAGAAGCTAAACAGAAAGTCTGTTAAAACAACAACAAGGCGCAACACTGCTGCGCTGCTTTTCAAACAGCCGGAATCAACGGCGTCTCATCCAACCCTCGAGTGGACGTCCTCGACGGGAATCGTCTTCCTCCTGCTTTATTGCCCCACCCCGTTAATGAAATCGCTGGCGTGCATGAATATGCACACGCGAGAGAGTGAGAGAGAGAGAGAGGGAGAGAGAGAGAGAGAGAGAGAGAGAGAGCCCATCGAAATGCTTAACGCCCGTCTGCCGTTGTTGCTGTTGTTTTTGTTGTTTTGGGGGCTTCATTTTTGCAGAGGCGACATATGTTGGCTTAAGGCTCACCATGTTCGTGCCCCTGTAAAAAAAAAAAAAAAGAGCCCTGATTGACATGCATGCGCCGCCATTCTTTTATTAATTCACTTCTATCCAAACACAGGCTGGCACGGGCGCCGCATTGCGAGACAGAGCTTAAACAAATGGCACGGCTCTCCCTCAGGCCCCGCAGCTGACATTTCCTGGATTTATTATGCATGTGGATAGGCTGCAGGGAATTCAGGTGCTACTAGATAATACTTGGGCAATAATAGTCGGGGTTTGTATGTCTTACAACAACACAAATGCCCATATGGCACTAGGGGGGAGCGCGGACACGCCAGCGTTCAATATTCAAGGCCTCCACCACGACGGCAACACCTGCATGCGCTCACATATTTTAACATTTCACCCCCCCCCCCCCGGCTCCCAACACACACACACACACGCTTTTGGGTCTATCGCATGCACGACTGAAGGGAATTCATTGGTTGTGCAACACCTCTTGGTTCACTTCTTTATTAAGAGATTTAAACTACAGAAAATTGGGAAACTAAATAAAATTTTAAAGAATCGTCCTTTTTTTTTTTGGCCGGTGCGATAAACTCATAATTGACCTGCTGGAGCGGCTTCTTTGATTAACCTGGCTGCTTAATGAAATGGATTATTGAAAATCAGCTTTTGGTTTTTTTTCCTGCCCTGCATCTCGGGATTGGTGGTGGTGGTGAGAAACTTCATTTTTTTGACTCAAATTTTTGAGTAAATGAGGAGACAACCAGTGTGTGCAGCTACCGATGTGCGCGCCACACGCTCTCGAAGAGCAATTCATGTTGCCGTTGGTGTTGTGAATGGGGCTGGGATGGTGAGAGCATCAGAGTGATCTGTCCGTTCACAGCTCAGACTCTTTGCAGGGATTTGAAAGAGCAGCTGAGTTGAAACAAGAAACCAAATACAAACCGAAATACAGTGGGTACAGAACTGTCGCATGTCTCTCTGATCTCTTCTTTGCAGTTGGCTGGCTAGTGGTAGCCGGGACGAGTCAGTATGCGAGTTAAAGGAGATTCACAAGTAGCTGAACTGACTCTCGTGTTTTACTGATTTGTCACGATATTAATGCCTGATGCAACTTTTAGCTTCAGCGTCGTCATGTGTATATCTTTGCTTCCTTGTGACCGCGCAAAGGGAAAGGGGTGGGACAAACAGCCACGTCCATCCAATGAGACACAAGTGGAGGCAGGCGATAAGAGCTCTTATAATATGATTGATGTTATTGCGGCTATGGTGCGAGAGTGTATGTACATTTCCCCATGCCTCCAATCGGCTTAAATCTCTGTAAATACACCTGCACCCACTGAATTTGCAGGGAACCCATTGGCCACACCCCCCAAACGCCGTGTGTTATTGATGGAGTTGGATTTCTGGCTGTGGCGGCGCATTTTTCTTCATGGCATCGACTCGGAGCTCGTCTCAAAGAGCCTTCAGCCATTTTTTTTTTTAAAGATGAGCTCCCGTCAATGGCATGGAGGAATCTCAAAATGGAAATTAGCTAAATAATAACTGTGCTGGGCACTGCCACGGATGCCCCACCCCCACCACCGCCCCCACCCACCTCTGCCCGTTCCCAGCCTGCAGTGCCACCGCTGATAAGCCCCTCATTCATATGTAAAGCAGGGGCAGTGGGGGTCGCCCAGCTGATCCCGCTGTTTGACTCCTGACGAGAGGCTGGAAATGCCACGTGAAACTCATTAATCAGAGACAAGCCCGTGTTGCTGTTGCAGGTGAGCGTGGCTGAAATCCTGGCCAGAGGTTAAACATGCCCTCAAAATTCCGAAATGTTGTTTTAAAATTCAAGGATGATTTGCCGCTGTTGAATGTCAGCATGAACTTCTCGCCGCACCCGGAGAATACATTATGAGCACAAATACACTGATTCCACAAGCCAATCCGCAGAATAAATGTTGCCGTCGTGCATCTCTGCAGACCGGGAACGTGAGTGAACTTTACATCGCAGGAGGCCCAAAAATTCATGCTTTTCATTTCCAAGTTGTGGAAGGCTTCTGCTAGCAGCGCAACCGGAACAGCATGTTTGCTTGGGGTTTTGGGGAAAACAACACGTGTAGCCAGAATACAAGATTTTCCTGCTCGCGCAGCCGCGAGCCCTGATGGGAGCAGTGCTGGAGAATGTTGCCAGGCTTGCCGGTGGTGCTCTTGCTGTATGGTGGTAAAGAATAGAAGGAAAAAGTTTTGCCAACTGACCCACAATCATGTCGTCAACACTGCGCGTAAGACGACAGTTGCGCATTAGCTCGTAGCTAACTGTGTGTTGCGAAACTCTTACGAGAGCCAGTCGGGGAGTAAAGCAAAATCTTTTATGGTGGCCAAAAAGCGAACGGTGCCATTTTATTGTCACGTCATTCTTTTAAAAAACAAAATGATTTTCAGTTGTATTGACACTGGGACTGCAGGAAAACATCCTGTTTCCAGTATATCTTGAAAAAAAAACAACATGTTTTCAGTTTGTCAAGTCAAGGATCAGGATTTTTTTTTTTTTATCACGGTCACATTGTCAACATTTACAAGAATATGTCAACCATCACCTACTCTATCAAATATGCAATTATCAATCACTCTCCAGATTCATATGGCACTTAGAGAAGAACAAAGGTGGTAAAAAGAGATGAATCATCACCAAAAACGGGACAGGACAAAAAAAAAAGGAACCCTGTCAAGGGTATTATGGAAGTGTCTGAGAAGGAAGGCCATAGATCAAAGCGTGGAGCGACCATTTGTTCCTGAGGAATAATAGCTGTGATGTGTGCTGGACCCGCTGACCCGCTGGAACAATAAAGCCGAGTCGCGGCTGCCTAAGAGCAATGACCTTGTGCGGTTGAAACCTGCCCGAAATGGGGAAAGAAGAGAGATGGATGGGAAGTGGGACGCGTGAGCAGGGTGAAACAATTACAATCTCTATAAAGGCTGATTCCTGTCCGACGCCGCCACTCACTCTGCCGGCAGAGGAAGATTGTGCTCGGCTCTCGCCTAAAAGACAAGTGAGGGAGGAAAAAAAGGGGCCAGAAGCTTTTATTGGAGGAGAGGTGCTGTGCACGGCGCGGTGAGCTTCATCCTCTGCTGGCTGCACACGGCAAGTTCTGGCAACAGTAAAACTTCAGCCTTTGACGTGCTGATAGATGGAAGAAGCAGGATAGACTGAACCCAAATGTAAGCTTTTTCTTATTGTGATTGCATATTGAGGACGTGAGGGAGGATGGTGACTTTGCACGGACTTGTGTTCTCCGCATCATAGTGGCTGTTTTGTCTGTTTTTTGTTTTACCATCATTATTCACTCAGACTCAGTGACCACTGACTATTCTCAGTGAAATCCTTTCACCTGCTCTTCAGGTTTCTAAAGGATCATGTTCTGACACACTTGCACTCCAAACCAGAGGGTGGCGAGTGCACCTACTGGGCATGAGGTCACGATTGGCCAATCAGAGTCGTGACGTAAACATCAGCGGCATGAGGTGGAACTGCATCAGTGGACAGACGGTGAAGTGGACCTATGTCTGAATATTAACAGTGACAGTCTTGATGACTATTGTCCTGAATAGGACAGTAGATTAACATTAGCTGAAAATGTGGAGAAAAAAAATCATGCCAGAAGGGTTATAGCTGGAATGATATTGAGTCGGTCCTTGTTTTTTTTATGTTGCTTTAAAACATTTAGTTGCACAGAAAAATGTTCCACACAAAAGATTAATCCCAAAACCCCATAAAAGCAAAGCTTTCTGCAAACCTTTTCTCTGCGAGTGGTTTTCTTGAATGAATGGCATTGACAAAGCCACATTTTAAGAAATACCCATGCATGTGTGGGCAACCTCTTGAATTTTAACTTTCAACATTCTCCCCGAGTTCCTCAGTCAGGATTAAAAAAGGAAAATCCATCTGTTCACCGCATCGATCTGTCCTAGTCAACTTTTGATGGCGCTGTTGGCAGGCAAGGACACCGGCCGCCGTCGACTGTATGTGCAGAGAATGAGTGAGGCATTCGCAGAGAGAACACAGCAGATTACTTTTGTCACATCTGAAAAGTGTGTGAGGGAGAGAGAGAGAAATATCCGGTGATAGGAGTGCAGCGGGGTGGAGGGGGGGAAAAAAAAAAAGGTAAGAATCGAAGGAAGGAGGCATTCAGCCACCTCGGAGATTGCTAACAAAAGGCCCTTCCACCAGCCGTGAGCTCTGCAGCAGATAAAGGTCTTGCGTGTGAAACAGGGCGACAGACTTGGTGTTCATTGTGCTGCCGGGGGAGGCTGCAGACGCTGGTGTGAAAGGAGCCATCAAGGTTGAATGGGTGAGAAAAGGAGACCTGCCGGAGCAAATGAAAAGGGTCGGAATGGAGCGGAGGCGGCGGCGGAGGCGGAGGCGGCGTCTCATCCTGCTGGGAAGAAGCAGCGTCGACGTAAGGGAGCGGAGTCGACGGCAAACTGCATCCGTGCTCTTATTTAGCACGGCAATCATTTACTATGACAGCCTGTCACCAATTGTATAATTAAAACATTCTTTTTTTCTCTTTTGCAACGTCTTGTTTAGTTTGAAAGGTTTAATTAAGAAGTGACACTTGCTTTTCAACGTCTCTTTATTTTAACCGCCAGCACTTTTGTTTTACTCCGAAGTGGCGTCGTGAAAGGACGTCCGCATTGGCAGCACATCGGGGAAAACACAGTCGTTTTCGTAGTTCTGCATATTCTACCACAAAGTGCAACTTGTACAAACACACAACTATTCAATATTAAAGCATCTGCAGTGTGAGCCTGCAGGCAGAAGGGTAAAGCCTGTGAATCCGCTGCTTTCCTTGTTTGTTTTTTTCACATTTAAAGTATTGAACCCAGAATTTGTTCAGTGAGACTTGACTTGGGGCGCCGGTGAAGACAATCAGGCTCAACTCACCTTACAAAAGTTTCTTAACAATAATCATCTCATCCTGTAACTGAACCCCTTGGGAATGAGAAGCTGATTTGCTGATATGGGTTATCAGACATGTGAGGCTGCAGTACCCGGCTCCGCAATGAAAATAAAACGTGGGTGGAAGGTGGAACCTATAAGTTCCGAATGGGAACAGTGCCGAGCAGTGGCCTGTTTCCAAGAGGCATTTAAGAAATTTTGAGAGTCTGAATAAGAATGCCGCCAGCATTGACCATCCATCCATCCATCCATCCATTTCCTATCACCCCATATCCTGCAGTTGCTAGGTTGCTAGTTTATCGAACCTGAAGAGCAGCCAAGCACACTATAAACAGAAGAGTCCTGGGCCTGAGGCCTTCTTGCAGTGAGGCGACAGAGCAAACCAGTCAAAACCTGACACAAACCAGGTCATGAAAGTCCTTCATACATCAGTCAACCTTGAAACTTATCACTGTTCACCACTAGTGTTTCTTGTCTTGCATGGTTTCTTATGTACTGTATGTATGTATATACGGTATGTATGTCATTTTTTTTCATCATGTGTTAAGCTGTTAACTGTGCTCTACGTGCTCTGTGCTCATGTGTTAATCTCTGCATACAAATGATGGTGTTGTCCGACTAATTGTCATCCGACAATGAATTATTATCGCATTGTGTTGTATCGTATCTCAATGCCGCTGGATCATTTTCCATCTAAATTCAAGCTCTGGTGGCCAAACGATGCTTAAATCAGGGCTGCGTTTTGTCACCACTGCACCGTTGATGGTGGCCGGGTGTCACACTTTGACGAGGGCAGTGGCGATTTGTGCCTCTGGGGATGTGATCCCTCTCTCCTCCCTCTCTCTCTCCCTCTCTCTCTCACTCTCTCTCTCACTCTCTCTGCCCCACTCGCACCCCACCAACCACTTCCACCCTCCCAGCACCGTCCTCCGTCTCCAGACACCAGGTGGTGTCACGGCAGTCTGCTGGCGTGCAAATGTGTCCCCCAACAACGCTTCGACTGTTACGATTGGCCCATTTGTCACAGGGTGTGTTCATTACCCACAGCGTTGGGCCCGGAATTAGTGTCGGAACAACACATCCCGGCTGCGTGATGGATCCGCCCGCTGGCTGCCTTGTCATCCGGCGCTGCGGAATCCGAGGGTCCCCTTCCTCCTTCATCCCCCTTCCCACTTGTTTTTTTTTTTATATTTTATCCTTTCAGCTCCTCCGTGTCCTTCACATCTCTCTGATTCTGTTCTTTATTTTTTTTTTTCTCCCCCACCACCACACCCCACCCCTTTACAAAGAAATATTAGTCAACAAGGCTGCGGCTCAGCACGGGCCCAAACTGTGACTCCAGAGGATGTCGCATTACCCTTCCAGATGGTGCGCTAATGTTGCCGTGGATATCAAGGTGTTCCAACTCATCATAATAAGAGGAATCCATCGGCGTCGGCCGTCGCTGAGTTATAACCTTGCAACAGTGTGCGGCGTCTTAGCTGGAGCGGCATGCGGGCGGGCAGGATCCCGCCGTAACCTTGTCGTGAGGACGGCGGTGAGTGACGCGCGCTGATAGATGGGATGCGCTAAACGGCCGCGTGCAACGAGTGTTGTTGCTGCTGTTAGCTGGTAACCGCTCGGAGAGGTCAGGCACAGTAATTATGTGCCACATCATCTGAAGAGCTGTTATTATGCTCATGCCGGAATTATTTGCATGACAGGATTGGGGTCACAGCGCGCGGCTCGTTTGAGTTGCCCCGATAAGACGCAATGCAAATCTGGCGCTTTATTTAAAGAGCTTTTGCTGTCGGAGCGGAGGAGCGTTTGTGTCGTCATCCTGCGTGTCGTTGGGTTTGTTTGGTGACTCAGAACCCGTCGACAGCTGGACGCAATGCGAGTGTTTCTTTGCGCTGGAAATTAGGACGGTCGGGATCAAACGTTGGTCCGGAGGACCGAGACATACGCAACATCTCATCGTACTAAAACCATTTCAGAGGTCAGTTTATTAACACTGGATTTTTGTTTCCTTTATTAAGTTGTGTTTTTCACATTACTGGCCACTGCATAGGGACACCTTGCTGGTACCACGTACCTAATAAAATGGCTGGAGAGTGTTTATTGTTACCTTCATCTATTCGTCTATCTTGTTTTTTTTTGCACCTTTATGAGCTTCAGGACAGTTTTTCATGTGCATTTGTAAAAGTGCCTTTAATGCAGAATACTTCCTTGACCCTGCAAGCTGGAGGTCACACACGTTGAAGATTCTCACCTCAGAAAAGTTTTCTGTCTCATTTCACATCTGTTTCTTTTTGTACTGTTGATAGATTTGCTTTGAAGTGTCATTTTCTCTTTGGCCTCCCATTTAAAATAATAATGATTTAAAAACATAAATGAATACATGGTGTGGACTTGATCGTCGTCTCGTGCAACGTGGTCACCTTCTAGTTGCGCAGAGGACAAAAGGATAAAGAGATACAAAGAGATAATAAAAAATAAAAGTGGCCAACTTTGTTTCTACCAGCAGAAGGGACACTGGTAACATTTTATGCCAGCCCCTCCCCTTCCTGTCAAGCCTTTATGACAAGTGTCGGGACAGACCGAACACTGTAATGAATTCCACACCAGACAGTCAGACAGTCAGTTACGGGGGGAGACGGACGGTGACTCCGCCCCGCCGTCAGGGAAGACAGCGCTCAGCCTTTTCCCCACTTTTACCTCCCCCTTCCTTCTCCTCCTTGTCTTCCTCCTCCTTCTGCCGCCGCCGCCGCCGCCGTAATGGTTTCTCTGACCTCTGTCTCCCCATCACTGTACGCTTCTACCCAGCATTCAGACGTCAGATGGCATCACTCATCAGCACGTATGTCAGGCAGCACAACACGCAACGACTCCGCCCCCCTGTCACCTGATTCACCGTCTCATCAAGCGGTGACAGCCGCCCGGCGTTTTAGTGCCGTGACAGAAGAAACAGGAAGTGTGTCGGGGAGGGCGATGACCCAATTAGGAGGGCGAGGGATTGAGAACTTTCACTTCATTAACTGTGACTTCAGGTTTTTTGTTCTTTTTTTCCTTCCTCTTAGGAGGAGCCAACAAAGCCGGCGCTCACATCTTGGCAAACCTGTGCTCCTCTGTACACCGCGGCGCGCCACCTCCAAGGTTGTGTGCGCGGCTGCCAGCTTCACAGCACATGTTTACTCCATGGGACATTTGATTCATAGCCCAAGCGCCCTTTCACACCGCGCTCGTAAAGAATGCTCGCCGCGGCTATGACAAATCTTCGCTAAACAAGAACACAATCAGCACGGCGCTAACACAGGCGCTGCAAACCCCTTGAAACTTCCCCGTCTTCTCCTTCCACGTCGGCTCCAGAGGTCGTCCGTAGAACCGCGCTCTGTGCAGATTCGCCGTTTAGACTTTATGACCGGTTAATAAAGTGTTGGTGAGATTCATAACGCATTGTAACGATTCACTATGAAGACATTAAGTCGGGAGCTGAGGTAAAAATGAATGACTGGATCCTTTCTGCTCTTTATGTGAATACACTTCCACCTGATCTGCACAGCAAGAGGTAGCTCAGTTTTTTATCTTTGTTAAGAAAGACAACATGCTGCATCAGCTTTTACACCTGTGCAAGACAATTCTCGAACAGAGATGCAACTGCTGCTATTGCTGCATGCTTCAGGTTAATCTTCTTAGCAGCAGCCATTTGTTTACAAATTGTCGCAATTCTTCTCTCTCTCTCTCTTTCTCTTATTTAGATAAACTCTATAATCAAAGTCAGCTAAGGTCAAGCAGAGGCATGCCCCATTGAATTGTTATTTGAATGTTGTAAATTCCATCTATTTCTGATAATTTATTTTTCTGTGATTCTTTTTGTTTGCTATAAAAATTATCCATGCTACTTGCTACATCTTTTTTGCTGCAGTCAATTGTAGCAGCTTTCACTACTTTTATTTTTATCTTATAGGATTTGTTCAATGTTGTGGCGACGTCTTAGTGATCCTGTAGCCGTGTTTAGCTAAAATCTGCTGCCACGTGCCAGTTCAAGGTCCAAGTGGAAAATAATGTTAAGACTGATTGAAAATGGTGTCTGCTGGAGGTTGGGAAGATGGATGAGCCAAAGTTCAAAGATATCACCTGAGCAATTCAGCTGCCATGAAATGTTAATATATGGTATTACCAAACAAAAACAGTTTAGAGCGATAACGTATGACTGCAGCTATTACACATGCAGTCACATGCGAGATGATCCATGAACCAAGAGGATTACTGTACAAGCCCGAGTCATAACCTAATATCCGCCTTTTCGCTTTGACTGCAGGGCAGTGTAAACTGAGTTAAAGAGGGGGAAAAAAAATATATAAAAGTTCAGTTCAGCTTTTTTTTTTTTATTCTCAATCAATATTACTCTCCCCTTGGTGGGGATTTAAAAAGGGGGGGGGGGGTCATGATAGTCTTACAAATTCAATTTCGAAATGAATTGTTCTTCTCACGGGCAGGTGCGTTTTGTCACATGTTCACATTTTATCAACTGATGCCATCTTGACAGTTTCCCTGGGCAATGCTCAGGCGGCGGGTTATTAACGCACGCTGAGGGGGCCGAAAATCCATATTCCACAACTTGTTGTTTGTCAGTTTGACAGTTGTCAGCATTTGCGGCACAGTGAGCCTGCAGGAAAGCGTGGCAATTACCTCTAGACTCGCAATTAATGAGCTTTATGAAAACGTTATTATTATTATTTTTAGTGGGGCTTATCAGACCTTGCCAGGCTCCTCTCTGCTCCCTTTCCTTAACGCAGCCCGAGTCAAGTGCATAATTTATAAATGTGGCTTTTTCATCTGTTTTTTTCCCCCTCGCTCCGCTAAATGTAAAAACCTGTGAGTGATTGTATGCAGTGTTGTTGTTGTTTTTTTTTTTTTCATTTAAAAAAATATGCCACTTTTAAACTTTAGCTGTAAGTGTTCTGATTAAAATAAATCCCTTACAACTATCAGAAGAAAAAATAAACTTGACTTCCTCTCAGGATAATAAAGTATAACCACTCAAAGACAAAAGGCAACGCTTGGCAGAATATAACGCAATATTAAAGGGTTCTGCTGCAATTCAAGAGAGGACGTGGGGAAAATTCAGACAGATCTATTCGGGTGAGATTAAGAGATAGAAAAGTTCAGTGGCATTTAATCTGGAGATCCTTTATATTTTTTAATCATCATATAAATCACATAAAAAGCTTTGGAATTTGGTTTGGTCTGTGCAGGCTGACGAGGCTGTGTGTGACTGTTAGACAGACGGTAATCCTCAGAGCCTTCTGCACCCTCAGAACAGAAACAAAAATGACCCAAAAAATTAGGCGTATGAATGTATCGTGTGTTGACCAATCACAGCTTTGATTTTAAGTGGGTGGGACGAAAAAAAAAAAAAAAAAAAAATGCAAAGTCCCGCGAGACCTGAGAAAACGAGACGGCAGGTGAGCTAGCTGGCTACGGCTATGTTAATGGCATCTCACCCTCCCCCTGCCCTCCCCCCTTTGGGGAGAAACTTCAGAAGTTAAAAACGAGAGGCCAATTCGAGAACTGAGGGGTAAATGAAGTGGAACGCCAATGTTAGACACAAAATGACCAGCGCCATCTTTGGTTGACGGGCTGTGAGAAAACAGACGAGCTGCAGGGCTGGGATTGTTTGGCTTTTCCCAACTGGACATTCAAGTCATTCACCCGACGACCCACCTGACGGCGGATTGATTAGTCAGTCTTACAGAATCAGACAACTTGAGCCTACCTTCATCAGTGTCGGCGTAGAAAGGGCATTCTTATGGAGTTTCGCTCAAAGGACAAACTTCATGACGCCGCTGTCGTCCACTTTGTCCAAAGAGATATCGCCGGTCGGACTTGGTCTCCACGTAATAAGGTAGGCCTGTCATTAGTATTCACGTGTGTACCGTGCGCGTGCAGCACGTTGGAAGTGCCGCAACTTCGTGGCGTCGTCCATGGTGATGACGTCAGATGGTGTCACAGGCTGATTGGTGTCGGTGACTTCATGTTATATTTCTAGATGTGACTGATGCTTTAGAGGGTGCTTATTTTATTACAACTATGCTGTCAAAAGAATTTTCTCAAAGTTCATGTTGACAAGTTTGCTTGTTCTCAGAGTGTTATTTGTGTTTTTAAGCTTATTGTTGACCTATCCGTCATCGCTAGTTAGAGGATCACTTTCCAACTCATTGTTTGCTGTTTTCCCCTGTGATGAGTTTTTTTTTTTGTGTGTCGATGAAAGAAACAGTTTATCTCTTCACATAGCCATATTTTCAAAGAATTTCTTTCTGGGATTGACTCACAGTTGCGTGGGGTGAGACAATATTTCTGTCTCTGTCCACATCACAAATTTAGATCTTGTACCCTGGCACAAGCAGACATAGCATTTCTTAAATGTCTTGCCTTTGGCTCACATATCCCTCTGGTGAAGGAGAGCCAATAGAAAGCATTTGTAAGGGGCAATGTTTTGGTTGGAAGGATCCAGTCAGATCGAAGACTTTTGTCACGAGTACGAGCCAGCTTGAAAATGACTATTGTGGTGTGACTAGTAACGTTAACCCAGTGGCGAGCCATTATGCACAGCTGCTAAAATCGCACCGACGCTCGTCATAATTAAATAAGAAAAGAAAAGAGGCTCACCAAAAAGGGCTTTCACTGCCATTTCCTAATTTATTTATTTTTTTTATCTGAAGTGAAAATGCTGCCCAGCACTGAAAAAACAGCTGCAATAATAGCAGCTCTGGTAATCTTCTCTATGTCGAGAGATGGAGTCTGAGCAATTCAGCTGACACAAAAAAGTTAAGGCACACAGCCGTGCTACAAAACCAAAACACTTTATGCCACATAGAAGATTAAGTCTATCATTAACATACAAGACTTGTTGCTGCAAAAAGCACTGAAAAGATTTTTTATTATTCATCAGCAGGAGCCACTACAAGGCTTCCTGTGTTATCTCGTAACGGCAAAGCTTGCAGCAGGGCAACATATTGCAAACTACAGACGGACGTCGCTGCAAGGCAACAATAACCATTCTGTTGTGTGTCATTGCATCATATTACACCACACACTCGACGCAGATTATCATCATGTGCTGAGGACGGACTCCGAGCAAACACATTTACACTCATGAACAGATAATTATAGCCCACAGTACACATAATTCCCCTGCTATAAAGATAATCTTAAGCTTTCATTAAATTTAAAGCAATTTTTTTTCCCCCACCTGACCTGTAGGAGATACTACACTGATTAAATCACCCGTAGTTATGTCACACCTCCGTGGAGATTTCGCCACATACATTTATGTGTTAATCTGCCCCTCCCCATCCCAGCACCTGGTGCTCGAGCGATTTCCAGTCTTTTATCGGCCATCTTTTACTAGACTGCCTGTCTGCCGCGGTTTCCAAGTGGGCACCACACCAGGCCTGTAAAAGGTTTTTTTTTTTCCTTTCCCACATCTGCTGCTTCGCATTCCTGGCTCCGCTCCGCAGCTTCTGGAGCCAATGTCAATGTCAGCGTCTGAAGACCACCGGTCCCCCATCACTCTCCTCCAGCCCACCACCTCCAAACATCCTCCTCCCTCAAACAGACTCCAGATGGAAAAAAAGGAGTGTAAGACTTTGAAAGAGTCATGTTGACAGAATTCAGGAGGCAGTTAAAGGTCTGACTTTGACAAGGCGACCGGTCGCCCCGGGCCACCTTCTGCGTCCTCGCCCAATCCGTTCTCCCCTCTCCCCCTTCCTCCCTGTCTCTGTTTCTCTCTTTCTCTATGAGCACATAGGTACTGGGGGAAAAATGTAAGGCTTCTTACTTATTTATCGACTCATTATGATTCAGCCTTGCGCTTCAGTTCCACAGAGGATTTTTTTTTTTCCTTTTCCCGGGAAGAGATACGTAAAGGAGCCCTTATCTCAAGTCTCCTTTGTCCCAACGTTCTTAGGAATAGTTTAACGGGATTATAAGCAAGGTTACTTCATATATTCATCCAAAAGTGGAAAATTGATTCCTTAAAAAAATATTAATGTCTTCATTACATTAGCGTGCATGCGTGCTGATATGAACTCAATGTGGACTCCGCTATGGTGGAGCAGGATTTTCTTTTCTTTTTTTTTTAATTCTTCAGAAGAAAAGTATGTTCATAAAGCTGAAACTAATTTACAGAGTAACTAAACAATCATGTGATGGTGACATGGCCGCCAAGTTTTGAATTGTTTTTCCATTTCTTTTGAGAACCTTTATCAAAGTCCCTTAAAATTTGCCCCAAATTTTATGGAAACTCAACAACTGACAATAAAACAACAAGATTTTCTTCATATTTTGAAACAGGTCAGTGGCACCACTCGCCTAGTGATGCAACTGCAACTGCAACTGACATAAATTAATGTCCTCTGATATAAAAATGACCCACCCCTCCGCCCCCTCCACACACAGATATGAGCTTCTCCAATCGAAGGCCAATTAACCAAATCGACTGACGCCGGAATGGCTTCCACGGGGACTGATAAGAGGAGGAAAAACACAACAAAGGGAAAATAAAAAAGAATTCATACATGCTGACATCCAAGAGTCTTTTCCGGTGGCTTTGTGTTGAGGCGCGCAATTATGCTCGAGCGGCGCCTCTGCGGGTGCGCCATGTGGGAAATGGATTGTGACTGGTATTGAGTGATGCAGAGCTTCTCGGGTACCTAATGCTAATGTGTTTCATGCTGCATGCGCTCTGGCAGAGGATCTATCTCTCTCTCTCTCTCTCTGTCTCTCTCTTTCTCTCACTCTCTCTCTCACTCTCTCCCTTTCTCTCTCTCTGTATGTATGATCGACAGAGGAGCGCAGCCTCCAAACAGTTTGCACAATGCGACTGACTTTGCGCCATCTGTGCTCCCATTTAAAAGCCGCTGATCAAAATGATAATGGGCTGCAGCCGCGAGTAAAGGAACTGTGCGTTAAGTGCACATTAAAAGCAGCTCGGAAGATTGTTTAAAGTGCTGTCTGATGGTTTGGAAATGCGGCAACGGTGGCGGCAGCGCTGAGTGAACGCGGCGCTCTAATCTCGGCGTGACACATTAATAGTTTGTTTTTGAAGACGATAAACACTCAGAGAGGCGTCAGCGTCCCGGTGCCCTGTCAAATCCCGCCCGTGTTCTTCCACCGCGTCTTCCGCTACCGTTTGACCCGGTTTACGTACAATGGCAGCGTTGTGCGATTTGTTATTTTCTGGCAGGGATCCCCACCCTACCCCTGACAACTGTTTTCATCTTCATGCCCTCATATTGATGAGTTAATGTGCTCTTTTAGCTTTTCATTTGAGCCGGCTGCCTGGGCAAGGTGAATCTCCCCGAGGCTTTTAATGGCTCGAGAGTCAATCCCACCGCCGGCTGATGGATAAATCACAGAGAGACAGACGGAGAGAAACGCAGGGGAAGATGGAAAGAGGGATGAAGGTAGAGGTGGGGGGAGGGGGGGGCTGCACGTGGCTTTATCTCACACATCGTTCTACGGTAATGAGTACGGAAACGGTCCATGGGTTTGGCGTCCCACCGGTTTCTGTTTTGAAATGGGAGGAGAATAAAAATGGGGGAAATGAGAGATTACAGTAGAAAACAGCAGAATTGAGTTTATTTGCCACAGGTACTTTTCAGCACAGGTACATTGGAAATATTGTTAGTATGTTGTGACAATAACGGTAACACTGAAACCCAACTCAGCACTATTTCAAAGCACTAAATTGGGATCCAACTGTTTTGCATCTCCAACTTTTTGCATCACCAGCAGCCATTTCCTCTGCTTTATTTTTGCAGCGAGGAAAGGAATATGAGGTTCGTTGTGAGTTTAATTTTTTTTGAAGACAGATCTGTAAAGACAAAATGGAAGAAATTGAAGTTGGACCGGGGAATTGAGTTTGAAATGGATATCTGAGGGAAGATTGGAAGCTCAAAGTTAAACTGTGTTTATTTAATGGAACAAAGCAAATGAGTTCTGGGCAAGGACACGAGTGCTGAGAAGATCTGCAGAGTTTTCCAGGTGTTGGCACTCGCACAACCTACGTTGTCATCTAATATGCAGTAGTTGTCACAATAATTGTGACAGTTTCAACAACAATCAAGGAAAAAAAAAAATCAGACAACAGTCAGTTCTTTTCATTTGCTGTTTTAAGTTCTCAAAACAAAGTGGTTGTTATTCATTCATTCATTTTGTTACTGCCCTTTGTTTGAGTTATTGTTAAACAGCCCCTCTCTGGAAGTTATTTTTCCCACTTTCAAAACAAAAACCCATTTCCTGCCAAGCACACAGACCATAAACCAGCGACCTGAGCCTCAACCCATTTTTTTTTTCACCTCACACAAGAGAATGACAGTCGTATGTAAAAGGACTTGCGACCATGATGGTGACTCCATTTGGCGAAGAATTGACTCTGACATCCTCATTTCCTCTTCCTGTGGCTTCAGGACCCCGCCCCTCACCACGTCCGCCCCCTTCCCCATCATATTTTTGACAAAATTAATCAAGGCCCTTTGAAACTGTCACTCAGCTCGTGAAACACGATTCTCCCCGTCTGCTGATTAATTTGATTGAAGTGTTGTGAGAAAATGAAGACCATGCCATCCATTTAAGTGTGTGTGTGTGTGTGTGTGTGTGTGTGTGTGTGTAAATATGGTCTTTCTCCTACATTTTTGTTTGAACAAAGTTTTTTTTTAATGGGACAATTTCACACACACACACACACACACACACACACACACACACATTAACACCCACGTTTGTGTTGCTTTGTTTGGAATGACCCTCTTTGATAGTGAAACTCTGCTGTGTCTCATCAAATTAATTAACTGTCTGCTGGATCATAAATCAGCCAACACATTAATGGGAGATTAGTGTTTTATGCTGATTCAAGACTTTTTTTTTTTTTTTTTAGAAAAAAATAAACTATTGAAAATGCCATCTATCAGACAAGTTAGACTTCAGAGTTTCTGTCGAAGCCTTCAAGCTGTTGAAGGCAACATTTATCAACTGTAGTTGGATGTGTCCCTGTGAAGTATAAATAAAATCAGTCGTGCAAAATACACCTGTGCCTGTTCCTGTCCTGCACTTCAGATGGACGTGCATGTGGACAAATCCATGCGTTCAATCTCCTTGTATGAGTCGCTGTTGTCAGCTCTATGTGACTCGATGTGCTTGTATCAATGTGTCATTCACGTCTTTTATGTCATTTGGCTTCGTTCGCAGACACTGAATACATAATGAATACATTAACAAACGTGTTGTGTAGATCTGCATCCAGCAGCGACATTTTCAAACCGGGCTCTTCCCGTTATTCGATTTGGCGACGCAGAATGGCCAAATAACAGGGCGAATTGGTGACAAGAGCATTTTGTTCAGTTAATTTATTCGGTGTTGCCTGGCCTCAGGGTTAGCAGTTTTATGCACTTGCTGAATAAACATCCAAATTCAGATTAAACAAATTCTTCAGTTGTCAGACGGAGGCAGGGAGGCGGCAATGATGATGGGGGGTGGGGGAAGGGCGGGTGTGCGCACTCGGCTGCTGGAGTCTGTGGTCAAGAGACAAATGAAAGTCATTTTATTCCTTAAGTGGGTCAGCGGTTCACTTAATGAATGAACTGTTTGCGTTCTATTTCTTTTTCCCCCCTCTTTTTTTATTGCACATGAGACAATTGATTAGGCCCAGCATGTCGGGTCGGGACCCCATTTAGCCAAAGGTGCTCCGCTTGCTCAGCCGTGAATCGCTCCAGATTCATGGTGACAGACACTTTCAAATTATTTTAAGGCTGATCTCTGACTCGCGGCGGTGGAGTGTGCGCTCACGGGTATCTGTGTCAGGCAATCTGAAGAGCGGTAGATAAACAAACAGTTAATCGCTAGATTTTCAGATTTCAGTCTGTGGGAATAGTATCGATCCTGTGTGACGAGCAGTCATGTTTGCTTAGTGGTCTGATGACTGCCAATTCTCTATTTTTATGCAGACCTCTATCATGTCACCCAATCCCTAGATTTGCAGCTTCATTAGTCGCTTGTTTCCTGAAGAGTATGTTGTTATCCTTTGGCTGGTTTATAATCCCAGTGGCCACTTTATTAAGTACACCTTGCTAGTACCAGGTACCTACCAAAGTGGCCCGTGAGCGTATATGTACACAGTGGTTATATTATAATAACTGGATACCGGACTGGCATATAGCAGCGTGACAATGTTTCCCAGTGGCCGCTCAAGGTACTGCAGCAAAAGAAAATCCCAAGGGCCCATACAGAATTTCTCCCATAGGCCAAATGGATCATGTGAGTTACAGAGGCATGATTGGAAGAGACACTACTGCGCATGCTCTATGGTCTCATTAATGTGGGAGTCAAAAAGTTTTTCGGCATATGCACTGGGTGAGCAACTTCACTGAAATGAATGGGCCATCATCTTGGACTCTGGGGACCTGATGTACGCTCATTGAAGTCAGGGCACGTTGCTGTGCTTCCTCAGATGCTGTTCTGCAGACCCTGGATAGGACCAGTGCTTATTTGACTACCCATTCTGACCTCTGACCCCTCAAATCGACATGGCATTTTTCCTCTGCACAGCTGCCGCTCGCTGGATGTTTTCTCTTATTGGTACCGTCCTCTGTAAACCCTGGAGGTGGTGGTGATGGCGGTGAACATCCCAGTGGATCAGCAGCAGTGTGTGAAGCACTCAGACCGGCAGCCCGCTTGCCACCGACAAACATCTTCTGCACGTTCTATACCACTTTTATCCCCTTTCATCCCCATTGTGATGCTCGCTTTGAACTGAAGCAAGTCGTCTTTGCCGCGTCTACATTTCTAAATGCATTGAGTTGAGCGCTGTGTGATCGACTGATTAGTGTCAGCTGCTGCTCAGACCCGCTACCGATCCAAGAGAGATCGTTTTATCAGATGCGTTCGATGAGCCGCTGCACTCCCGCCGTTCCACTCCCCATCTCCGACACATAGCGACAGAGTCGCATCGGCCCACTAAAATTCGCTTGCTGATCCCCATTTTTTGGGGGAGGTGGGGATAGATTGAAAACAATCCATTTCACATCTCTAAACACACACATTTATTTCATTTATGTTTTTTTTTTTCAAAAGAAGAGAAATGAAAAGAAGAGCAGCCAGCAGTGGGAAGTGTCAGAGGGATGACGGGGGAGTAATGGGCTGCTGCCAGCTCCACCTCCAGAGGGCTGTTGTCTTCATCCTGCAGCGTTCGGGGCGAGCCAGAGCTCCCAGTGTTGGCTCACAGAGACAATTCTTTCAGGCTCGATCTCATCAATTTCTCAGTGAAGGGTCCCCATCCAATGTTCTCCCCTTTTGTTGTGCTGTGACTTGTGTCATCCCCCAATTTATCGCACTGTGAGCGGGCAGTTTTTATCATGAAAGCTTTTCTCTCCGTCTCCGCCGCCTTCCCTCCCTTCCTCCCTCCCCCCGGCCCCCTCCCTGCACCCTCCCCTCTGTTCTGCTCTGTTTGCTGCTGCTGCTGCTGAAGTCTTATTGCAAGATCTCAGCGTTGACACGACGTGACGCACTCCCCGATACGCACACACGTGCGTGTGCGTGCACACACACACACACACACACACACACACACACATGCACGCTCGCTGACACTCCCTCTTTGACTTGATAATGTGCTGAAACCTATTTCTGTCATCTCCCCCCACTAGCAGCACTATGTTCAGCGCGTGCAGCATGTGTACGTAACCCATATTTAATGAAGGTTAATAAATGATATGAACGCGCAGATGAAGGGAGATTTGAATCTCCTACTTTTTTAGCTGCAAAATTAATTGCAGAAGTGCAGTTTTGGAGGTGTTTGTCGGAATTTCTTTTTGTAGCATAACAAAGATGAAAAAAAAATGCTTGACTCTGATTTAGATAAATCTTATTTAAATTAATACTGAACCGCTGGCCTGAGCACTAAGAGGGTAGATAAACATGCAGATCAAAAAATCTGATGCAACTGAACGACAAAATAAAGAGCGAAATGCTTCTTCACGGAAAAATTGCTTCAGCGCAACACAACCCCCCATTCCAACACTGTTGTAATCAGTCAGAACCTACCCCTCGTCCTCCACCCACAACTCTCTAAACCCCCACCCTACACACACACACACACACACACAAATCACCCTTCTTCCATTCCGCCAAAAAACACTGAATGACTACAATCTTAAGACCACTTAGGACTGATGAATATTCATAGCTCCCTGGTAATGGCCGTTTATATAATCAGCGGAGAGATTGCTTTGGAGATGGATCTGGGTTAATTATCAAGAGCACTTTTAATTGCGTTCTCCACCACGACGGCGTTGGCGAATTAGCAAGGCTCCCTCTTCCTTCTTTGTACACAAGAGTCCGTCTAAAGCAATAGGGACAGTTGATCCATAAACAATATTTAACCACTTTTGTGCCCGCCGCTACGCTGACAGAGGCCGGATGTTTTCCAATGCATTATCCAATCCACCAATTCCATTCCCAGTGGATGCATATAGTGGTTACAGAGTCATGTAAATTTCAATTCAATATGCATATTTAAATATTTCAAAGAAACACCGACAACAAAACAAACCACATCCCTGCACTTCCTCAACAACGGCCATTGCACCTAAACAAACAACCGTCCCATCACTTACAACCCACCAATTTCTTGGCTGCCGAGAAACTGCACACCGTTTGCTGGAAATCTTTCTGTCTGTTTGACACAAAATGTCGCCACAGAAGCAGCTCATAAGCAAAGTGTTGTGTAGCAAATTTGTAACCTGAATTTTGAGTGAAGTAGCTCCTCACCGAGTTAGGTGTTGGGTGGTCTGCACTGTGGGACATTGTTGTTTGTCCAAATTACTGCAGCTGAATCGGAGACTGGAGGGTTTTCTTTTTGTTTTTGTGTTTTTTGTTTTTTTCATTTTCTGCTGCTTCCAGGATTGTGAGTGGAGAAAGACACAGCCAAGCCGAGGCAGGCGGCTGGGCCGGGGAGAGTTGTGCCGAGATGTCTGCAGAAGTGATGATAGTGGAAAACATGCACCTAATCCTTCCAGGGGTCTCACCCTCTTAACCCCTCCATTGTTTCGGAGGCTTCAGCATTTCCTGGTGAGCGCCAGAGTCCCCACGCAGGGAAGCCAGGTCCACTTGTAATTGTTTGCGGCGGTGGAGAGGGTTACGTGTTAAGAGAGGGTCCCTCGACCTCTGCCTGTTCAATTTGTGCAAAACTCTCAGTCTCGAACGCGGGTCCACTTGTGCTCAATTCTTTTTTTTTTTTTACCTGCGGATTAACATTTGTTTGCGTAGTTATGCCTTCATGCAGTCGTCTGCTGCACTTTTGTTTTCAACCTGCGGAGATTCTGCCGTCCCCTGCAGAGAGCTGGATTTGGAAAACACCTCCATTTGACATCCAGTTTAGGCTAAACATCATGGACTGCAGAAGAGACTAGAAGCATAAAAACAGGAATGTTGATTAATTTAATGCTTGTAAAATTAATACAAAAATTACAAAACCTATGGTTTGGTTTATCGTGTGACCGCTATTTAAAGTAAAGATTTATAACATCACTTTCCTGCTAGACGTTGTAGTCTATGTATTGCACATACACCAATATAAACCAACCTCCCTGCAGGTCCTCAGCAGCAAACCCCACATAACGCTGCAGCCAGAGGATGTTTTTCTTTCTTCTGCAACTTGGGTAACATTCCTCTGTCACATTTTTTTAGACTAAGCTACCGTTGGCATCAAGCACTATCTCTTTGCTCCCATTTGTTGTATATTGTGAACCAGAGGGGGCGCTCACTGTCCTTAGGGCAGGGAAGAATTCAAATGTCACGTATTTTTAATGTCAGATTTCACTGGTACGACTGCCTCTGCATGTGATCATGACTTGTTATTAAACTATCTCAAAATACAGAAAAGTCAGGCCCAAGCAACTTTTTCTGTGTCCTTACCAACTCAAGGAACTAACGTAAACTTAACTCCTGAGAGAGCCGCAACTTCTTTAAAGCTGGGAACCAGCAGTCCAGTGTATCAGGAGGGAAGAGACTTTTTTGTAAAAGTGCATATAGTATTTTCGCTCCGGCAGGAGCTGCATCTTTCACAGCAGCAGCTCCACGGAGCTTCACTCCGCCGTCTCCTCCGACAGCGACGTCGGCCCTGATGAGGAAAAAAAGAAAAAAAAAAAGTCAAATTGTGACAAATAGCAGCACTTTATTCGGGTGAGGTTAGGTATGAAGTCCTTCTACCACGGATCAGGTGCGAAAGAGGATAAGAAGCAGCAAAAAAGGCTTTTTCAGAGAAAAGTGCCACAACTCCCGGATTCTCTCGACGCGCTCGGCTTCCTTTCTTCTTCTTCTTCTACCCCCGCGCAGATTCACTTGGCTCTCCCTCACGGGGGCATCAATCACTGAGCCCCCTCGTCACCACGAGCCGTTCATGTAGCCTGTGCCGTGGCCCCTCCCCCCCCCCCACCCCCCCAAAAAAAGAATGGCCTGTCATTTCTATGGTTAAATTCAATCCCATCCACTTGAACATGCATCGACAGGGACTCGTCGGTGACGAGGGCGTCATTCATCACGCTTCAGCTGCTGCTGCTGCCGCCGTCGCCTGTCGTATAGCCGTGTATGTGTACGTACGTGCGTGCCTGCGTGCGTGCATGTGCGCATGCGCGTTTGTGTGTGTGTGTGTGTGTGTGTGTGTGTGTGTTTGTGTGTGTTTGTGTGTGTTTGTGTGTGTGGCAGCGGCACAGATTTGTCTTGGAGATGCCAGGAAAAGATGATGGGAGCGCAACGTGATCGGCAAAGCAATAGAGCATTTAAGCTTGCATCAGGCGCCGTGTGATTATGATTTTTTTTTTTTTTGCCCTCCCTACCACCTCCTTCCCCCTCCCCACCCCACTCCTCCCTCCCCTCACCCCGTGTCTCTGTGAGGCACAGCTGTAGCTGTCTTCTGCCTTTGATTCCTGCTCACCTCGCTGAGCGTCAATATTGACAGTTTTAGGGTCGAGCCTCAATGGAGGGTAAAGTGGATAAGAGGTCTGGCATAATGGCTGTGAATGGGATTGGTGAGCTGCAAAATAGAAAGCATACAACAGCGCCACAAAGCATTTACATTGTAGACGTTTTTATTTATTTATTAATTTCTTTATTCATTCTACCCAGAATTTACCGAAGCGAAAGAGAAATAGACATTTTTTCGAAAACAGATTTTTCAAATGCGGAACGCCTTTTTTTCTTAAATACTTCTGAAGACAAATATCTGATGTTCCCAAGATGGATGGGGGGGGGGTTGGTTCTGGCGTTGAAATATCAGCCAATCAGCTCAGCTGCTGTTCAGGGTTTCGCTTGTGCTGCCACTTGACCATCCCCACTGACACACACACACAGACTTTACAACCACTGAAGTTACATTTGCATTTACGTCAGTGCTCAGGGTGAACTCTGACCTTAGAAATTGGTTTGACCCTGTATATTGAGATTAGTTCACGAACCCCATATACCCCTACCACCACCGCTACTACTACTACTACTACTACTACTACCGCTGCTGTTGCTAACAACAAAAATCCTAATAATAAATATCGATAATGATAACAACACAAGCCAATGAGAAAACACATTTAGAAAATAGATTTTCTTGATGTGAAATGCTTGTGGACATTAAATCTTGCGGGAATGTTCCCAGTGCCAGAAGAGACCCTGAAGAGCCACTTTGTAATTCTATTTCTCACTTCCCGGCCACCGTGGCTGCGTGTGTTTTGAGTTCTTTCTAATCTTTGAAGACAGCCAGCAAGGACGAAGAGGAACTCTAAAATCTGCCAGCTTGCAAATTTATGACTGCGTTCATTTCAACTCCCTGCAGGGAAAGTACTCTCAACGTTTGACATCATGTCAACATTATATGTACGTTCTGGTCAGTTTAGGCCAGAGCTTCCGATGAAAAACAGGTTTTCTAATCGGAACGTCTTGCCACGACACCGGGATCTTTTGTCTGGAGTTTCAGATCATTTGCCAAGTTTATTCAAATTCCTGTTGACAGAACCGTATCTCAAAATGTAACTCAGAAACCAATTACAAACAGCCAAATGCATCAGCAATGCAAATTTGGCTCTGTGTCAGACCTTTTTTGTTTTGCTTTGTCAGATTTATCCATTCAACTGTGGTTTGAAACAAGCGCACAGATTCATAACTCAGTGTCCTTGTCGCATTTTCAAAACAAAATAAATCGGGTTGACATTGAAAACGATGCTAATCGGACCTCTTCAATTTAGCGGCCGTTGTTTTTCTCCGGGTGTTTTGTTTCCGCCACTCGTCCATCTGAATTTTCTCCTCCTCCATCATCATATTGCTAATGAGCGTCTTGTCTGCTGCTGGCATTTCGAGCGACGCCAAGCGATGCCTTTCACTCTGATTGCTGCTATTTGCTCGGACAGGCTTTTCTTGTTGTTGTTTTGTTGTTGGTGCTTTTGTTTTTGATGTTGTCCAGGGATGATTTGCACTGTTTGCAACAACGCTTTCTCGTCGTGCGCAACAATTTCCTCGTCATTTTTGCACCGCTCTTGGCTGTGAGCTGATGGGGCCGATAAATGCTGCAGAGCGTTCACCGATAAGGAGTTCAATAAAGTCATTTTGTGTTTTGTTTACAAGCGTGGAAGAGCAAAAAGTTCAGACTACCTGCTTGATCTTGAAAGTCTTTCATTAAATGCTTTTCTTCATATTTACTACAGAGCATGCACATGCACGCACGCACAGCCTACAAACAAACTTGTCCAACACTGGGAGACTCCGCAAGCAGTAAAAAATACTTTAATTCTGATGCCAAGTCCTGCGTCCCTTCATTGTTTATATTCCTAATCATCTCTGACTTGACTTTTGGCTTTTTTTTTCTCTGCCTACTCACAAAATATTTGCGCCTCCTGCTGAAGGAGCTTTATACTCGACCTGTGGCGCATTAGTCTATATTTATTTCTTGCTTTTTAACAAGATGCAGACAAAGAGGAAAAAATACAAAGATGCCCAACAGACCACAACCTTGCTCGCACTCAGAAAAAAAACATGGTTTAAAACATTTTTTATTAATGCAGCTGTTGAAGCAGTCACATTTGTCAAGGCCTGTGCAGAGGTGAAGGTCTTTGTGCAGGAGCAGAACATAGAGGGCTGTTTGTTTCTGAGTACATCGCATACGGCAGTAATAGAACTTGAAATAAAGTTCCAGTTTTTTCTCTGGATTTATTATGACTCAGTGAAAAGACTTGAGCAACAGTTGGCCATGCATGAATTCCAAACTTTGTTTGAACCTTGTCCTGTGAAATCTTTTTCGGCTAGCTATTATTGTTTTTATCATTACATTCATGCAGACAACAAATCAGGTTTGATGATTCAGGTTTGTCCAGGCTCCTGTTGGACCACATCATTGTGACGAGTGGCTATGTACAGCAGCGCCAAATGCAGCTCTTACAGGTGAAGGTGACACATGTTGTCCACTGGTGTGTTTTTTGCTCCATTATTAATGTAAAAAGGTGTCCCCTACAGCATCCAAGCTAATTTCTTTAGCAGCAGCCATTGTTTATATCCAGTAGTAACTTCTTCTACCTGCTGCTCTTCCTCTGCAGTTTGGAGGAGAAGTTTAGCAAAGAAATATGAATAATTTCTAACGAGAGGTTGCCGCAATGGATAAGTAAAGTGTTGAAGTGCTGAAATCTGAGTGATCCAGCTCCCGTTGAGGTTCAAGGTTTATTTCCCTGCGAAGTGGCTTTATGTGCTGTACTGAAGTCTTTGCATTTACACAAGTCTTCAATGTGATGACAACACCGTCTAGGTGCAGAGCAGTTTGGCCTGTTGGATGACTAAAGATCCCTAAAAATATACTTTGACACCAGGCATAAAGAGGGACCCACAAATATCTGCACCTCTACTTGAGTGTTTAGGGTTTATTCTTCTTTCACTTCCGCTGTGAATGAACTGCTGATGAGTTATTTTACCGCTGGGCACTTTAGACTTGTTGGATATTTCTCTTTATGTTTCTATGGTGATGTGTGAATGTATACCACTCCGAGGCTCAGTGTGCATGTGTGCCTGCGTGCGTGCCATCCATCAGGGAAGCCTCGGTGCTCCTTCGTTCGGCTGAGTGGGGAATATTCCCTCGGCGCTAAAGTGTTTGGCCCCTGGAGGGGAAGCCAGGCACAAATAGTTATGCGGCTTTATTGGACTTATATATCTGTTTTATGTATTAGCGGGCACATAGCTGTGAAATATTTACATTATTCTAGACACAGGCGAGGAGAGTTCACAAAGTGCCCGCAATCTAAAAACAATAAAGAGCAGTCTATCTCTTTATCGCTGCCATTTTATGAAATGACTCGAGGCAGGAGATGATTTTATTGCCTTGATGTGGGGAGTCCAGAGCTTTCTGCCTCTTTCCCCGAGTCCTTTAGCGCGGCTTCTTCCTCTGAAGTGCATTTTAATATTGCGCCACAATGGAAGACTATTAAGGACAGGATAAGAGAAGCGTATTATTCTGCGAACAATAAAAAAAGAAAGGAAACATTCTTACTTTTTACAAAAGTCTCTGTGTCGAGGAAAAAAAAGTCAACAACCAACAGCTGAACTCCTCAGTGTGTCTCTCGTGTGTCTTTCTTCCGTGTTTTTGTTTTTCTCGCTGCTTCATTCTGGCTTTTGTCTTCTCGCTGTGGTTTCTCTGATCACAAGGTTATGCTTACTGTGGCGTTTTTTTCTCTTATCATACATATTTTATGAACAACCTCAGCCACATGTTTCATTGTTTCACAGCTGAAGTGCTGGCTAGTTTAACTATGCGAATAGATTTGCAAAGTTATAAAAGTGTTTTGCCACTAAAGTATTGTGGTCCTTTCTCTTCTTGCATTTTTTTTTTTACTTCTGTTTCTTTTTACAGAAGTTAGTTAGCCCAACAGATAGAATGAATAAAAAAAATAACTCTTGATCTACTGATCCAAATAAGGACAAGGTTTCTCTTTCTTCTTAAGCCTAAAACATAAATATATAAATCCTACGTCTTAACAGCTGCACTTCCTGTTTCCATATGACTCGGCGAAGGGTTTATTCTGGTGTGACCCCTGAACAGCTTGACCAGTCAAACCCTACATATGCCTCCCACTGGAGGAGCGGAGCAGACCGCCAAACAGCTGCTGCTCCTCCGACCGCACCGACCGGCTCCCATCATGCAACATGCTGCAGGGGCAGCTGGACAACGCAGACTAAGGTCATACCGCCCAGGCTTGTACATATGTTCACTCTGCTATACCTAATGCACTCGCACGACGGTCGGCATACGAGTGTGAACCGTGAATCCGAGGCGTGCGCGCCCTTCCACTAACTGTACAGCGTGAAAAAGCGCAAATTGCGAGGCGAACGGCTGCGGACGGACAAGACGAGTGGAAGCCATTAGCGCCGTCCAACATTTCTCTCTTTGTTGTGTGCAATCATGCCAAGTGAACCGTGAGGGAACCGTCGAGTGTGTGAGCAAATCAAGAATCAATGTAATAATATGGCCCATTAAGTTATGAAATGAGGTTCTGCACAAATTGTTTCGCCTCTCGTAGATCTGTTCTAACAGGTTCCCCCTGTTATGGGCCTCCGGAGACGAAACACCTTCGTCTGCAGGGTCAACTTTGCGGCGCCGTGTTGGTTTTTACTCTGCAGCGTTGGAGGGATGCGACGATATCTGAATCTGAATCAGTATGAAAACACCCTGGGAACAAGTCTATTTATTCCAGTGAATATTATTACACTGCCTTCTCCTCCTTGCAACTAAAAATATAAAAATATTTACAGTTATTATATATTGCATGTGTTGTGTCTGTGCATGACACAGTCCTTGCTCGAGAGGTCTAGGTTGGCATGGAGACGCGGTGAAAGTAAGAATATTTTTGCATCTTTACTGGGGGAGAAAAAAAAGCTGTTTCAGCTTCATCCGACCCCTATTGCCGCCAAACGATCAAGGGTCTGCAATCACGTTCTGCGCAGCGTTTACATGAAGCCGTAGCTTTTCCTGCAGGGACGAATCGACAACGAGTTTGGCCTTGGGTGCATTCATTAACCTGCGAGGCACCGTGAAGGCCAGACATTCGCCCGCACCGCACCGCGCCGCCTCCGAGTGGCCGTACTCGTTTTGAGATATTAATTTCATCAACATTGACTAAGTTAATGTGCCGTGACGGTTGTAATTATAAACATAATATGGAATGCAACCACCCCATTATGATTGGGGACACGTGGGAATTGGCAGTCAATCGCGTATGCAGCAGCAGCAGCCCCCCCCCCCCCCCCGTGTTTGAAACCTTGTTTGGACGGCTCGTTCCGGCAAAGGTGTTCGCACCTTGTTGGCACTCGTCAAATTAAAAAAATTGAACCCCGGACAACATTAACGACGCTGCTGAATGCCAAATGAGCTGGGGAGAAATTTCTTCCGCTGTACCGCCGCGCGATAAGGTCACTTCATAAACGCAAAGGCGCCATCTCCGCATTGTGGGAGCGGCGTAGATGCGTTTTAAAATAAATGACCGCGCGGTGGGAGGAGGGGAAGGGTGGGAGGAGGGGAAGGGGTGGGTGAAAAATAACGTTCGGGTTCATTCCAGCTGGATGTAAGCGAAAATGTCAAATCTCACCGTGAGTTCATTTAACGTCTTCATTTTCAGGCAACCAACCACTAAACAGAGCGTTCCCCCGCCCCGCTTTGATGAACACATTCATTGATATGCAGGCGTGTTTAAGACGCAGCGGTGCCCCGAGCGCCACGTATGGAGCGGTGATACACAACACATGGAAATCATCACATCTGATCCACAGTGAAAAGGTCTTTGCCAAAGCTGAAAATCCCGGCAACTGTTAGATGAAAATCAATTGATGAAATCCCAAACGGCATCTGTCGAGGGTGAAATATGCAAATAGGGAAACGTGTGGCGGCGGCGGGGGTGGTGGTGGTGGTGGGCATTAGTCACAGGTTGTGTAAACAAAATAAGTGTTTTGTGTCCGTTGATGGTCTTTTTTGGCAGGAGAGCTCAGCTTTTTCAGCGTTCACCGGTTGTATTTTCAGAAATGACACTGGGAGGAAGCTTCACGCCACAGGGGATCTGGTCCGAGTCTGCTCGCACTTCCTCCGCGATGGCGGTGGGGAGGGATGCAGACTTAAAGTTTCTCTCCCTCTGCGATGGCGGGTCATGCCGCCGCTCTGAAGATGGCTGTGCAGCAGTGGAGTCTCTTTTGAAAAGGTTTTTTATTGTGCGACTTGAGCAAAAAAAAAAAAAAAGTACACTCAATGTCAACTGTGGAAAAAAAAATTCTCTTTGCATTTTTCCTGCCCTGAAAATAGTTAAGACATGGAATATGACTCCTTTTCAGCTGCCAATAAGATGTTGGTTTGGAAATTAGAAGGTCTGACATTTTCTGTGTTACTGCACTGAGGGGAGCCTTTCAGGTGTGGGCGAAGCATGAGAGCAATTGGCCATGTTTCCCACTAGCTAGCACTGTCAGTGAGCTGCTGGCCAATCACAAGGGAGTGGGACTGTTTCAAAGGGGAGCCACGGGTCGAGCAGGTAGGGCAGGGGGAAGAGAGCCGGAGCAGCTTCTTCAGGGGAAGAACCGCTTGTTTTTTAAGTCGAGCTGTACAGATGAAACTATTTTTTTGACCAATCAAACCTTGTTTTCTGTCGTAACTACACCGGCAAAATCAATTTAATAAATCTGGAAATGGCTATAACAGGGCGCCTTTATTGGTTTATTTAAAGAAAGAATAAAAGCCTCTGGTTTGTGGATTCCCATTAAGGCCCAGTGATCTGAGGTTGAACTCCAGCTTTTTTTTTTTCCTTTCTCAAAACCCCTGCCCTTTGCTCGCAAGACCTCCTGTTACATTGATTGGCTATTAAGAGCCAGTGTCCAGAACCTAAGTCCACATTACTTGAAGGGAAGATAAATACCTGCATGTGCATTAAAGGGGGTCACACTTTCTCTTCTGCTGCTAATAATCAACTTAGAGGCTGTCATAATGTAACCCCTCCACCCTCCACCCTCCCCCGAATCCACATCGCAGTTCATTAACAAGCCGCTGTCATACAGGAAGGTGGCGCTGTATCGACCACATTTCCACCATCCCATATACTCATATAGACGTCCGCTTGCGCCCGCACTCTGCCTGACCCATGTCAGCCGCGTATATTGTGGCCGGCGGTGACGATTCAGCACTTTTTACTTTGGCGGCAGCAGCAGCAGCCGAGTCGCGTTAAATGTGCGACGACGGGGAAGAAAAGTGGGGGATGAGGAGGAGGGGTGAGATGAAAGGGAGGAAGGGGGGAAAGGGGGAAGGCCGGTGGCACGGAGCCAGCCCATCAGAAGGGAGGATGTGTTCGCTGGGCGGAGGGGTTAAGAGCGGGAGGATGGGGGTCGGCGGTGATGTCATCCCACGCCAGGAGTGATGGATAACCTCGGCGAAGGGGACGCGGGCGCACAAACATTTACAGTAGAGGCCAAGCGCGTGCACGCCGAGCCTGGTAGGAAGCCTCAGCCTGCAAGGAAGCCTCAGCCTGCAAGGCACACACACTCACACACACACACACACACACACACACACTCACAGCACACACGCGCACGCATCACGAAAGTGAAACGCGAGGCGGGCATGCGTCCGCCCACGCTGCAGCTCCAGAGTTTTCTCCCGGCGTTAAAGCGCTCGTCGCTCTGACGTGTTGTCACTTATCTTAAGCACTGGGAGGATGTGAGGCACCGACAGAGGGGGAGGAGCTGGGGGTGAGTCGGAGGGGGAGGCAGAGATGACACACCACTCAGCCGCTCCGCTCTTTGCTTCTGCTGACTGCTTAACTTTAACTTTGACGAAGGAAGATTAGCCACGACGCAAGGCGGCGGCATCTGGCAAAAAACAGAAATTTGTTGTTTTTTTGTGTTGTTGTTTTTTTTTTTTTTTTTTTTTGCCAATCCATTTTTCATTTTGCGCCGTCCCTGCCTTCAAATCAATCATCTCCAAGTTGGCTCAAAGTTGCCGGTTGCCTTGCGTGTTGACAAGTTTGATCCTTATCCTCTTATGGAACCTGACGGGAAATGATGCGATGGCGTCCGAAAGAATTGAAAAAAACAAAACGATCTCACCCTGAGCTGAAGTCACGGCGTGCCTCGTAATAACGGCGTTTGGGAAGCGATCGCCGCTGATTTTATTCCTCCAGTCGTCCCGCTCGTGTCTGTCATCCGCGTCACTCCGCCGTTCCTCTCCCTGATTCCCTCCACCTGAAATATTTATCGGGCCTCCCCTCCATCTCCATTTCAAACTCGGATGTGTGTGTGTGTTTGCGTGCATGTGCACGTGCACGTTTGTGTGTGTGTGTGTGTGTGTGTTTCCTCACCTTCTTTCTTTCCTCTCCCCTCGTCTCTCTGTCGCCCCCTCTGGTTCCCTTGCGAGCCCTCTCCCTCTCCCCCTCCTCCACCCCTCCTGCCTCCCTCCACTCCAGCAAGGAGAGAAAATGTTTATTTTGGGCGACGCGTCGTGCACCAGCCACCCACGCGCAGACGCACACAGGCGCAGCACGAGGGGAGAAGAATGGCGCATCTCATGCATGTTGAACGCGGGGCGTCCAAGTTATGTGCAACACGCGGAGCGGAAGCCTAATCCGTCATCCGTAACCGCAACCACGCGCAGCCCTGAAATGCACCTTTTATGAATCCGTCAGCGGCGTCGCTGCCCCGGGAACTGCAGTGTGCCAGCGAGAAGAGGCTTTATTTAAAAGAAATACAAAACTGACAAAACAACGGAGCGCCGATGCTGTAAATAATCAACACCGTCCTCAAACGCCATCGAATGCAAACACGAGAAACAAGCAAAGGTTCCCGTCATCATTCGCCGTCGCTGAAAAGTCGGAAATGAGGAAACGGCGGGTGATGAAATGCGAAAAGGAAACTGCAGATCAAAAGGATCCGATGAAAACGCGCACGTTACATCACATGTCAGACTGGAGGCCCCGCGGGACGAATCAGGGCCGCCGGCACTTCGGCGCAGGACGAACGCAGCATCAAAGACTGGAGGCCGGATTTATTGTTTGTCAAGGCCAGTCAAGTGTGTTCAAAGGTCTCATCCCTGTCATATTTGAAGAGCCCCAGTGGCACTGAATTGAACTCAAAGCATGTTATGTAGGTTATGGTGGGTCTCACCTTGTAATTTGGTATCTAGAGCGAAGGTGGATCTGCTGTGGGTTTTGACATTTCACTGCAACATCACAGCTGATGATGATGATGATGATGATGATGAGGAAGCAAGTGAGCCATCAGAAACTGACTGGGCCTTTAAATGTTCCCTCAAGACTGCAAAAGTGTGTAACAAGCTATTGTTTGTTTGTTGTAACGTTGAGAGATTGTCAACCACTGTGTGAAACTTTTTACTCCAAAGGAAACGTGAGCTGCCTCCACCAACATAGCATTCTTAATTTTGACACCGAAACCAGAGACCACGTCGGTACGTCGGCCCGGTAATGGACCCAAATCAAAATCAACTCAGGCTTCGCTGGCTAATTCATTTCAAACATTCTTCTCAGTCAGAAATGTAATAAAACTTAATGCTAATGCAGCCTTAGGCCACAATTACAGAACAATTAGAGTTTTCCTAATTGTTTAAAAGGGTTCGGGAGGTTTGGGGGGGCAAATGAAGAGACAGTTTACGACGTATCATTATTATTATTATCATTAGTATTATGAGTTTTGCTTTTCTGCTCTGAAAGCATCCACTTTCCTGTCTGCTCTTTCACATGTTGCTCCTGCAAAATGTGAACTGAGCTCGGAACGTTCACTGCAATCCAAGTTGCTCAATTTACCCCATGTTGAATACATGGGAGGTGTTGATTCACCACTGATTTTAACTCATTAACATCCCGTTGACAACACATTGTGTCACCAGCCTGGCTGCTCCTTTTCCCTTGAAGACGAAGCTGTTGCTCCAGATTTAGGTCACAGATTTAAAAGACAAATGATAATCAAGAAATAAAAATGAAACCTTTCCAGTGTCTGAAAACCATAAAATTCCGTCTATCTTCAGGAATGAGGAAAGCATACCAATCCTGTGGATCTCAAAGCACTGCTACCCCAACCTCATATCCTGGAAGTCCCTGGAAAGTCAAACACCAAATGCCTTGATCGGAACTTTTTTCACTTTGCTATTACAGCATGGAAGAACCTGCCCCCTGTGGTTGTTGAAGACATCACATCAAGCAATAGTGATGTCTTTAAGAAGAGACTGAACAAATAACTCCTCAGTATGTGACTGTAATCCCATGAAAAGCAAGGACATTTAATCATCTAACATCCCGCTTATATATACTCTTGACTGAGTAGCTGCAGATCAGTGATAGGTTCACTGAATGATAATTAAAAAAAAGTGTTACTTCTTTACCCTTTGTGATGTCACAAGCACAGATGGCTCTACATTGATTAAGACATGTAGAAGGTCCAACTAAAGAACCAGTGTTAGCAGGAGGCTAAAAGCCGGCACTTCGTAGGAGGCTATAAACAGAGGGCTAAATATGTTTTGTCCGGATCAATAGAGTTTACCTGATACCGGATATCTACTTGTGTATAACTCCTCTAATACATAGCACCTCTGAAGACCCTGTGTGTGAGATCTAGCGCCATCTAGTTCAAAAAGCACATTGAAAACCATGTTAATCTCTGATCCCACTTGAACTTGATGTCAGCATAAAAATCACCACATTCCTGTCTTCCAAACTGCAGGTGCACCTGCTCTTCATCCGTATATAAAACATCAATCATTAGCCACCAACATACCAACAAGACATTTTTTGTCAAAGGTACATGTCGCTGTTCCTAATCCTGGACCTTTTCAGGCAACCCGTCACTTCAGCAGTGTTGTCACACATCAGCCCATGAAATTCAGATCCCCTGTTTTTTTTTTTGTTTTTTTTTCCTTTATCAGCAGTCTGTTGATGTATTTATGAGGCGGGCTACATTCCGAGCGCCGCCTGTAAACAAAGCTATTTTTGCGATTCAAACGTGCAAACATCCTGTTTTCACAGCGTCTTGCTGCTTCCTACATTCCTCTGCTTTAAACCTTTTTGTCCCTCATTTCCCAAACCCCCGCACCTCTTTCTACCTTTTTTTTTTTAGCTTGTGTGTGTGTGTGTGTGTGTGTGTGTGTGAGAGAGAGAGACAGACAGACAGACAGAGAGAGAGAGAGAGTGTGTGTCTCCTCCTCTCTCTGATAGCACAGTGTGAGATGACTCGTGGGACGAGGCAAAGCGCCGAGCGCACACGGCTCCCAGGTAATGAGAAATGATGTTGGTGTCAACGACGGAATCATCCAAATCATCCCTGAGCCGAGTTACATAATTCAAATATCTTCTTTTTTTCTCCCCCGGCCGCCACCCTCCTTTTGCTCCCCCCTCCTCCTCCTCTTTTATCCGTTATCGCTGCCTTGTCCTCTGGCACCCCCCTCCCCACCCAACCTCCCCCTCGCTCGCTCGCTCTCAGTTCAAACAGATTTGATTTCTACTCCTCTGTGTTCCAGTGACACCGCCGCTCCTCGGAGAGCCGTATGCCGGGATTGGAACGGGGATCAAGTCAGCCGCCGTGGCAGAGCGTGGCAGGCGGGGCCGGCAGGTAGAGACGCCGAAGTAGAGACACACACTCGCAGTGTGCGCCTGCGAAGGGCCTCCGTATGACGGCGTGGGCGTGGGCTTTTCTTTTTCTTTTTTTTTCACGTGTTTGTTTTGTTTTCATTGAACCGTCTCTCAATTTTCCCCGGGCCTGTTCTGTGTTGTGTCTCTATTTTGAGTCCTTCAGAATGCAGAAGAAAGATCAGAACAACAACAACCCAAAAACCACAGAAAGGGTTTGGACGGTGTCTTGGGTCCGAGTTGGTTTATTGACTCAGTCAGAAACAGAGAGTTGGTCAGTGGCTGTCAGAGATATGATGCAAAAATAACATACAGGAAGTTCAGGCACAAGGGCAACGTCTTAAAAAATTAATCCTCCATGTCAGTAAATGTAATATAATGAAGGACGGTAATGTTATGGGAACTCTGAGTCTTTTAAAATGTTCAAAATGAGACGATTTTATTTTTTTCAGGAACATTAAATGCTGGAACATTTTTCACTCTGTATTATAAAGGCCCCTGCCAGAAGAGGCCAAGGTAATCTACACACGGGGGCAAACCATATGCTTTTGGACTAAAGTGTATTTCTCAAGGAGTATCGTCCAGATACTGTAGATATCTTAGTAGATATGTAACCAAGCAGTCACAATTTATTTCGTAATATTTTTATTGAGTCTATTTTTTGACCCTGAAGCTGCAGGTTACGAAAAAAAATGAAAAAAATAAAGAAATTTCATCAGTGCCGCCCGCAGTGGCAGATTTAACAGATTTCTCATCACTTATAACAGAATATGGCATGAAAATGATGAGCTACCGCCAACTAAGCAGAGGTTGTACAAGTGTTTTGTGAGAGCAGCGTGACCCTGATGATCTTCATCCTGATGCTCAGCGCATACACAGTGATGATGTTTTGTGCAACAGTGCCTGTCTCTCCTGCGGTACCGCCTGGTTACCACCGGGGTCTGAGATCAGTCTCGGACACCGGCGGCGAGCAGCGGGTCGGTGGCTGGTCTGTCTTTCGCAGACTCACCGATGGGCTCCCGTAAACAAGTTCCCCGTCCGCACGCCGAGCGCAGTGTGTGGCGGAAATGCACCTCAGCAGATTGTTTTTTGTTTTTCCTCTCTCTGAGTGGGGCGGCAGGCAGATAGTCTGAGCAGGACAACTTTTGCACCGCCAGAGAACTGTACCAGCCAGATTGAGGCGAGAGAGAGTGGAGAAAATGAGACGGGAGATGAAGTTGACCCCCCGACCTTTTTCATTTCTGGCTCTCCCGCCTCCTCCGAGCGACGCCGCCGCCGCCGCCGCTCCAGTAAAATATACAGTTGACTGTGGGCACGCAGTCACTCCGGCTTTTGTCTCTCTTTATTTTCACCCACTTGTCTCCGCCGTGATTCATTGTTCCCTCGCCCTCACTGTCTGTAGTACAGCACGCTCACTTCCCTTCCCTTTGCACACAAACACACGCATGCACGCAGATGCGTTCTTAGACATTTTTCTGTTTCGTGCTCTCCGTCTCTCCTCCTGCTGCTCCTTCCCTCCCCCTCCCACCCGCTACTTCCTCCTCCTCCACCTCCTCCTCTCTCCAGCAGCAGAAGCTGCAGCAGCTGAAATCTTGGATGTATTGGCATGTCTCCTTTCATCACCCCAACTGCCGGTGAGGAGGAGGAGGAGAAGGACGAGGAGGAGGAGGAGGAGGAGGAGGAGGAGGAGGAGTGTGCAGACATGGGAGAGTGTGTGTTGAAGCGTAAAGGACCCTCTCAGCCCAAAGCCAAGCCCTGTCCATCCAAACGGAGAGCCCAGACGGTGTGATTCAGTCCTCCTGAAGCCCGGCCAACTCTTAGTCACACTCGCACACAGATGCACACACTCAGTGAGGCACTCAGAGAGAGGGAGAGAGAGTCGCAGGCGTCCTCTCCTCCTCATCGACGGGGTGGGGGCGGCGTTTCACCGTCCTCTGGGCAAGGTCACCCCCGACCGGAGGGGAAGCATGTTGAGTCGGACTTCTAACAAACTTCAACCCTAAAAAGAAAAAAAAAAACAGATTCACGAGCCTCCGGGGCAAACACATAAATTGATGCATGTGCACGGAGCAATTGGCATGTTTTTTTCGGAACGTGCATGCATGATTTAGTGGGAGGCAGCTGAATGATGGAGAGCATCCCGAGCAGGGTTCCATCGGAGTTTTCATTTGGCGATTTATTAAATTTGTATAATCCGTTTCTTAGGGGAGGGGGGAGGGGCGGAGGCGAGAGGGGAGCAGGAGATGTTCTTGTTTTTGAAAATGCTAATGACGCCGTTTCTCCATCCAAAAAGAAGAACAGATGTTGAAATTTTATTACCTTTTTTTTCCCCCTCCTGCACCATATTTCAAAAAACAATTTCAGCTTTAACACGTGGCATTAACATGGAGGCAAAAATGGCTGCAATCAGGTTTTGAATGGCTTCGTGTTCCAGTGGGTTCAAGAAAGAGGCAGTCGCCTCATCAACTGTCGCCCATTAACACTTAATTAGTCGACAGGAAATAACGACCTGAGTCCTGCGTCCGCGTCCCGGAGCGTCACCCCCGCGTGTCCGCTTCCATCCCACGCAAAGCCGCTGTGATGTCCGCGTTAGCCGCATTAGCCTCATTGTGTCCAGGTGGGTTAGCCCGGCGACAGCGGCGAGGCAGACTTCCTCTTCTGATCCGTCCAACCCACCCGCCTCCCCCGCATCCCCCCGCTTGCGACGTCAACGCACAGCTGCCTACGGAGGCCCACAAGTGGGACCAAACGATGAAAAGGCACACAGTTCGCTCGCATCCGGACCACGAGGGACGGCATCGGCTGTGTGACGCTGACGAACCGAGCAGCGGAAACGCAAATAAAAAGTTTGAGGGAAAATTTTGAATTTAGTCATGTGCTCTGGGACGGGGGGGGAGAGGGGGGCGAGTCCGGAGTCGTCGACGGTGACGGCAGAAAGAAAAACCTTGAAAGAGTGAGGGGGACGTGTGGAAAATAGAGGGAACGGAGAGAGGAGCAGTAGAAGAAGAGAAGCGAGAGGGAGTGTGGGGGGAGTGTGACAAGCGCCATAACGTCCTCCGAGATGCATTTGGACAGAGCGAGCATCTGTCAAAACAAGGCAGCCTCAACGGCTGCCTCGCTAATGGCTGTGGACGTGAGCGACGGAGGGGGGGAGGAGGGGCGTGGGTGGGGAGGGGGAGTTGCACATTCAAAGAGGCACAAAAGATTGCCTCTCTGCACACGCACGCACAAACACACACACACACACACACACACACACACACACACACACACACACACACACACACACACGCACACACATAGCGAGACACAACAGCTGCAATCACCAATCATTCCGTACAAATTTTCTTCCAACAAAAGCGTCGCTGAAAAAGCCATTGGACCACTTTCACATGTGTGTGTGTGTGTAGTCTCCAGTGTCTGTGTGTGTGTGTGTGTGTGTGTGTGTGTGTGTGTGTGTGTGTGTGTGTGTGTGTGTGTGTGTGTGTGTGTGTGTGTGTGTGTGTGTGCGAGCATGTTTACCTTCACACAGTGTGTTTTTGGTTGTCAGATACGTTTCACCATCTCTCATTGTAATGAATGGGCCACTGTGTCAATCACTCATCTGAATTGTTTTTCTGCCCCCCCCACACACCCCTCCACATCTCTTCAAGGTAATTTGAGCCCAGCCCCACCCCTTAACAACCTCCCAACCCCCACACCCTCCCCAACCTGATAGACACGCAACCTGGAGAGATCACTCTTGGGTTGAAACGGAGAAAAAACAAACAAATATAACAAACTGCCCTCGGAGACACTATTGCTTTAAGAGCCCACCGAATTATGTTGAATCACACGGACTGCTCCTTTTTGTTTTAAAAAAGAAAGAAAGAAAGAAAGAAAGACGGTGCCCGCAGTTGATGGGGGACATGCAATGATAAAATAACGGCAAATACAAGAGCAATATTAGACTTGTTTCCCCACCCGCCAGCTCGGGAAGTCTGCAACAGATCCCGACTGCCCGAGGCTGCAACCGCCGTGCAGCAGCAGGCTCCCATGCAAAACACAGAGAGGAGGTGCTGGAAATGTAAACTGAATTACCCCGGCGCTGAGACGTAATCTTTTCACCTTCAAAATTTATTTACAACTTCAAAAAAAAACAAAAAAACTGTTTACTTGCTTTTACTGTAGCCCGAATTGTATTCGCTCCACATAAAAAGACGAGGTTCTTTCAGGCAAAAATGCTTTCATGAAAATGTTTTATTTTCCATCTTGTGACCGTCTGAACGCCTGAGGAATTTTACAAGTTTCAGCTCCCCAATAACATTTCCTCTGGACACGCAAAAAGGTGCTGGAGCTCCTGTAAAGCTTGAGACGGCTTTATTTCGTAAAAGGTTTCATCTTATTCAGAAATTCACTCTGCCAAAACTTTTCAACACTAATGTGTCAGTGAACTTCTCAGAAATAGGAGATCCGTTTTTCACTACTTTTGCTTAGTTGGGACACAAACACAGGGAAAACACACAAAGTCCTACAAAAAAGGAGAGGGTCAGGGTCGCCCACGCTAACCCACCACGGTGCCCCGTTCCTCAGATTGATATTCAGGATTTTTTGTTTTTTTTAAGCTTTAAACAACTTGCAGTTTTGCAACCCAACGTTGGTTGGAGGCCAAAACACGGAGGGAAGCAAATGCACACTGACAAACAAGGCTGGTAGGATGTGAAGAAATCCAATTTGATCCGACTGACAGCCCTTGTTTTAGGATCCAACACACACACACACACACACATACACACAAACTTTTCCCCCATTCACAACACACACACATTCATGGTTATGCCTCCACACACACGCACACACACACACTGAGCATTGCGTGGTGTGTTTTTGTTGGGATTTTTGACAAACAACAACAGTGACCTTTAAGGAAGGCGAGGCGGCGCGGCTGTGATCACAGGGAATGGAAACGGAGCCAGAGTGAAATGTCAACCGTCCCTGTGGTCTTAGCACTGACGCAAAACTGCCAGGAAAGGGAGAGAGTGTGTTTATTGGGTGTGTGCGTGTGGGTGTGTGACACACACGGGGGGGAAGCAGCAGACACGCTGTGTTAATTCCTCGGGTTGCTGTTTTGCCGTATTTTGCGCCAAAACGTTTGTGTCATTGTTCTGCAGCGCGTTGTGTGGCGCCGCCGCCAAACTAAATCTGCTCTTTGTGCTCTCCGTGAAGTTTCGACGAGCGTCGCGGGGACACGTGTTGCCGAGCGGCGGCGCAAAAAGACCAGAGGCGGAGAGAGGCAGACGTCGAAACTGTCGCTACGAGGAAGCAGAAGTTTATTGAAACGAGGCTCGAGTGCGATAAAACGGAATTAGCAAACAGGATCTTTGTCCCGGAGGGTCGGAGGCGGGTTGGCACGTTGCTGTAGAGGAGCAGGAGAAAATGAGATCCCGGTATAATGACTAGTCTTTGAATTAGGCCCCTGTGAGTGTTTTTAAAAATACATCTAGTGCAGTTTGGCCTTTTTGTCCACAGGCAAACGGATTTTTAAAAACCCCTCCAAGGGAAAAGCTTGTCAAAGACCTCCACTTTACTGTTTTTTTTTCCTTTGTGTGTGTGTATACTGGAGACAATACAGGAGTTTTGCTGGTGGTTTCCTTTTGTTTTGTGCCACCTTTGCTGTCTGACGTTATCTGCAAAGCAGAAGCTAAAACTAACGGCACCAAAAACCCACTTAATTACTGTATTAATGTATACTAATGGTTTGTTGCATGGGCAACTTGATGAAGGGTCACAAGGCAAATATAAAGGTGTGTTCCGCACTGCAGGTTTTGCCTGAAGAGAGGTAAGTTGTCTCTCTGCAGAAAGCCACTGGTTCAGCTCAGTGTTTCTCCCCCCGCGAGGGTGACTGATGACTGGGGTCCCGACGCTCCTCGAGATTTAAATAATCTATGAATTTAAGCCGCTCGCTGCGTGTAAACGCTCGCTCAACACACCTTTTTTTCTCTGCCGCCGCGCGACCGCTGCAGGTGATGTCATTAATATTTCCCTCATTCGGCCATCAGCGTCCCATCTGCCGTTAACCCGCGTGGCAGCTTTTTATGACCCGGGTGTGCCATGTGAAGTCTGGTCAGGAACACACGCACACAGACACGCACATGCACACAGACACACACATGCACACAGACACACACAGCAACATATAGCAGGATGCCGTTTGTTCACATGCAGTCAGGCGGAGCTTGTGGGACATGAATGGAGGTCAGAAGGTTGAAGACTGCAAAGCTGAAAATGACACCAAAAGCGGAGAAAACTGGCATTTTTCGGTGTGAAAAAAGCCTTTATTTTTTCAAATAATGGACAAAACAACCTTTTTGTATCCAATTGATGCTAAAGTAAGTCTGAAGTTTGCAGCATTTTGAATTCAGCAGTTCTGTTCTTTGTAAACTTTCAGTAGTTTGCAGAGATTCACCCACCCAGTTGCTGACCTACTGAGCAACTGAATATCAGCCGGTCGACACGTCTGTAACCTTTTACACCTTCTCTGACATCATTTCACGGTTGGGCGACTCTGGACAGGTCACCGCCTCGGCGGGCTGCCACAAGGAGAGATAGTCGGCTGTCTGTACATCCGCAGTTAAAGGTGGGAAAGTAAAATCACTGCACGTGTAGGCAAAACAAACCGGATCCCTGCAGGTTTGTCAGCAGCCTTCTATTGTCACAAAACCTCCAGCGAGCAAACGATCGATGTGACGGAACCTTCGCCTTGACGGGACGAGCCAGATGACGTCCCGCCTGGACTTGCTAGTTAGGCAGCAGGTGGAGCTTACCAGGCATCAACACGATGCAAACCAGCAGGTAATAGCACAGGGGGCACTGTGACGTCTCTATATTCTCTTACTCTAATTGCGTCTTTTTTCCCACTCATATCTAAAGTGCTCAATTTTGCACATGCCCCCGCCCCCCCTTTTTTTTTAATTTAGATATTATGCCTTGAAAAAATTACTAGACTGAATGTTCAGCAAGGCTTTCACTTAAAATTTGACTTCTCTTTACATTCCGTGTTGCTTTTCTGACACGTTTTGCCAAGAGGATAGAAGAATGGAAAAGTCGCTGTGTTGAGTGTTTAATGTGGTTCCACTGGGGATCAGCTCTTGCAGGCTTCTTCAACTGGAGAAACTCAAAGGCCCACTGTGCTGTTGCAGGTTATGTAGCACTTACAGACATTTCCATGTGTCTTAAGCAGGCACGTGACTGATCTTCTCAGTCTTCGTATTCTGTGTTTCCGGTCTTGAAGGTGCCGGTTTTGTCTGCATCTCCACCTTGCTTTAGGAAAACAGATATGTGAGAAATTTGGAGTTTGGAGTTATCAAAGGCTGCCTCGAGTTTTTCCCCACCAGAATGGTTTCCTCTAAAAAAAAAATTAAATAAAAAAATAAAAAAATCCACCATTCAAGCTTCGCTGAGCGCTAAAAAAATAAGCTGCTCACAATCAATAGCACGGCCTCTTGTGTTTTGCAAGAAAGGAGCTAAAAAGAGAGGGAGACGTTTTTTATCCAGGTTTTTTTTGTTTGTTTGTTTGCTTTTTTTTTACGCATCGTTCATAGTGTAGAGGCAAGAGACATTCTTTAACAACCTAGTATTCCGTTCACGGCTCCGAGGGCTTTCTTTGAACGAACATTTTTAAAACTCCAGCCGGGATGTTGCTTCTCGGGCTGATTTGATTTTTTCTTCCCGCTGTTGTTTACGCAAGCACGGCGCCGTTCTTGGCATTTAGGCGGCGGCTCTCTTCAAAGGGCCGTTGTGGCCGCTCGCCGAGCAGGGAGAGGAGCGCAGCTCCAGGTAGCCCACTGTTATGCAAATGGGATGCAGGGCGAGCGTCATGGGGTGAAACTCCGCCTCCCCGCACACCTGCGCCGCCACCAGGGGGCTCTATAGCGTGCGTGGAGTGTGTTTTGTGCGCTGGCTGGTGTGACAGAAAAGTCACCGTGGGGGGTGGGGTGGTTAGGTGGGCGCGGCTACGTTCCCTTTAGAAATTCCCCCGGGGGGGCATAACTAACGGCCCACACGGGCGGAAAACAACGGCGCAGCGCCCGTCTTCTCACACAGCGGGAGGCAAACATTTCATCAGGGGGAAATTAGATTGCAGCCGCGGCTCGTGTACGCCGCTCCCACGGACCAGTAATCAAATTGCATTGTACAGTATCACACGTTGTACTGTATCATATTGCCTCGTGCTTTATCATATTGCTGAGCGCCTGGTGTGTCGTATCATGTTGCAATACTGTATCGAATTGCGCGTAATTGCATCACTTCTCTCTCTTTCAGATTTTCGCCCCGCTTCTGTCCTGTGTGTGTGTGTGTGTGTGTGTGTGTGTGTGTGTGTGTGTGTGTGTGTGTGTGTGTGTGTGTGTGTGTTTTTTATAGTATTCTGCGGGGTTGCCGTCAGGGCGCGTTTTGACGTCAAGTACTCACTGAGAAAAACCTAAAAAAATATATCAGTGCATCTCACATTTTTGCTGGCTGTTGTCAGCGTTGCACCACTTCCCTGCCACTTTTCTGTGCTGCGGCTTTTCAGCTACGGACAGAACAGCTGAGCAGCAGCGATGACAACAGCGACGCACAAAACATGAGCTAGGATGTAATATTTTTCAAAGATCCTTTGGCAAATAATCCATTCCTGCTCATGTTTGTATGTGTGAGCCTCCTCTTCACTGACCTGCTGCTTTTTGCGCTCACATAGTTGCTGCAGCCGCTGCTGTTGTGGCGTCGCCTCAACCCACACAGTCTTCACCCGTGATAGTGATCATCAATGACGATGATGACGATGATGGTTGCGATGATGATGACGTGTCAGAGCTGTGGAGACAAAGAGCAGTGGAAAATGTTGATTCCCCAACAGCTACATCTGTCAAGGCCCAAACCCGTGCGTTACATTCAGGTATGCAACAGTCTCTTCCAAAAATATTTTATTCCTGTTGTTATGAAAAATACAACAAATCTAACCTTAAATTTTTAATGGCAAGATGAATATCCTGGCGCCAGATCATGGTTGACAAACAGCCAGCGCACGCATGATGCAACATCCACAAATGCTCCAACGAGTGACCTCTGGTGCCGAGGTGCAGAAAGGTTGCACAAATTGCCAAGCAAATTTTCTGCAAACTTTTAAAACTTTAATGCTATTGAATTTTGTCAATTGTTTTGCTACAGCTCCGTCTGTGATAGAAGAACAAGTTCAGCTTTGTTGGCTCTTGCAGCTAATTTGAAGATACTTTGCCAATTGGTATGCTGTGCTGCACATTTTGGCTGGACTAGCCACAAGTTTCCATGAGTTCACAACAAAAAAAATTCCCAAAACTCATGAACATGAAAAGAATTTATATTTAGGTATGCATAAAAAAATCAGCCCCCAAAAGAAGCTGCTGTCTTCAGGAGTTGCTTCAAGCATTGAGATGTTTCCAGTACCTTTACGGCCAATAAAAAAAATAAAAGTTTCGAAAAGTTTTACATGGAGCCCTTTGGCAGAAGGGGTCCAAGTGCAGGTGTCTCCAAAGACAGCTGACCCGAAAGTGAAAGGCTGACCAGAGCAAGCAGGCGGAAAAGTGAGAAGCAAATGTGTGAGTGTGTGCATGCATGCATGCATGTTCAGCACGTGTGTGTGTGTGTGTGTGTGTGTGTGTGTGTGTGTGTGTGTGTGTGTGTGTGTGTGTGTGTGTGTGTGTGTGTGTGTGTGTGTGTGAGAGCTCCTGGGCCGTATTGGTATTTTGAAGAGTGATTGACAGGGAGAAGTCTATTAGGTGAGATTGTTAACAGACTTGAGCCTGTTATCTGCTCCAGGCAGCCGTGAAAGGGGGACGCCTGATTCACAAGGAAGCTATTGAGAATTTCAAAGGTGTTGTCTGACTGATTTGGGCCCGCGCCCGTGTCAGCCCGAGCCAGCAGGCTGCGGCTTGTTCTCGAATCCACGCTGATCAATGCGATTTCTTCATCCTCCGTCTGTGTCTCTCCTCTGAATAACTTCCTCTCCTCTCACATTTCTTCAAGGATTTTTAAGCCCCTTTTTGTTCCCCCTCTGCTAACTTTGCATTTTCCATAGTCTGCGGCTTTGTTTTTTTTTCTGTTGTTGTTGTTTTTTGTTTTACCCTCTGTCTCGCATTTTTTAATACGGCAGAAACTTTTTCTTCTACCGAGCGGGGCTTAATCCTCACAATTAGGTGTATAAAGAAAACTAATCAAGCCGTCCTTTGCACAGGCGAGCCCAAAAGCAAATAAAGTTAGCCGATTTGCTTACACTGTACTTCCCATCCTTGTTTTTAGCCGCATGAATATTTTATATCATTTTTGTTGATGTTGCTTGTGAACACTGGTTGCCATCTCAGCCATCTCCGCCCCATGAATCTCACTTTGAATATCAAATACAGTTAACAGAATGAAAACTATTCTCTGTGGCTGGATAGGATCTGGGATATTTGACTGCAGGGGCTGCAAAAAAATCTGTGGCCGAGCAGAAATATGGAAATAACAGTGGCGGGGTGTGTGTGTGTGTGTGTGTGTGTGTGTGTGTGTGTGTGTGTGTGTGTGTGTGTGTGTGTGTGTGTGTGTGTGTGTGTGTGTGTGTGTGTGTGTGTGTGTGTCTGTAGTTTTGTTCCAGCAGGTCGGTTGTTTGTGCGCCACTGAACTCTCTCTGACCTTGGTTTTGATTCAGCAAACATTGCCGAGGGGTTGCAGCAAATTCATGCGCATGTGTCCGCGTGCAAAAAAAAAACAAAAAAAAAAAACACCTCTCATGTGGCAGCGTGCAAGGTTATCCATTGGCTAAGACCAATTGAATATGACATGGAAGCCTGTCCGCGACATTATGCCCCAAACACAGTGCAACACCAAAGGCCAGGTGTGACTTTTCCAAGTCATGGCAGGGCATCGGAACTTGGCGCAACATACAACATTTATTTTGCCAGTACAGCTACATTTGTTCAACGTGTTGTTCAAGCTGTAAGGATCGAGCCTGCGAGGCAGCCGGATAGCTAATATCTCAATTTAGGGTGAACAGCAGCTCAGTTTTCCGGCCCTCCGTCCGGCATTTCAAGCCATTTTGTGCAGATTTTTTTTTCTGTGATTGCCAGCACTGTAGCACTGAACGTAACACAAGTCCACCTCTTTCCTTTTTCACAAAGTACCGCCCCCTGCAGTGATGAATGAATGCCCTTGTTACTGACGAGCACAATCATCCTAATTTTCAGGGACGTGGCGGCGGTCGCCCTGTTGCAGTTGTGAAACCCCGCTTCAATCCAGAGTGTTTTAGTATTCCGCAACCAGTCGCCTCTGATTTGAGACGCGACAAAAAGCAGGAAGTGTCCGCCGCTTGTCGTCCACAAAGAAGATCCCCAAAGAAGAAAAAGAAGTCAACACCGGGAGCGGCTGCTGAAGAGATTAGCCTGGACGTTGCAGTAGCATCGCTTTTATCAGAAGCGGATGACATTTTCACATCCCAACAACAACAGAGGAGGCTGCCGAAGGATTTATCTCGGCGGAAGCGAAGCCGTGTCTGTACTCCTGATTAGCTTTAGCAGGAGTAGCAAGAGCGCGCTGAAGACATATGGTCCGTATGTGTCATAGCGGCTCGCCAACGGGGCGCTGACACAAGTCTAATGTTGACAGAAAGCCTCCAGCTCTGCATCTGAGTGGTCCACTTTCACCGCAATAGAAAATTCCCCCTTTAGGAATTTACCAACTCTTTGCATTTGCTTTTTTGCAAAGTGGACGCAATAGATAATTCCAACAGAACAGGTAGCATACAATGCTAGGAAGATGAAAAAAAAAACAGCTGTAAATGAAGAGTGATCATGCTCGTGAACTGACTGTCAAGTGTTTCACTTATTCACATGCATTTCATCGTTTCCATTCCCCCTTTGTTCTCAACTGGCCCCGCCTCTCTTGAGGTGACTCTTCTTGAATAATAAAAGACAAGATTCTGTTTCTGGGACTACAAATTGATGAAAGCACCCGTCTTCATCCATCTAAACGATGTAAATGACAAAGGGAGCGAACCTCTATTGAGTCGGACAGCTTTCTTTAAACTTCCTGCCGGGTTGTCGCTCCTTGCTGTCCCGTTTCGCTCCACTAAATGTCTTTTACAGGAAGATGAGTTTGTTTTTGCCGGCAGCTTTTATCATGACAAGTTGTCGGTGAAAACACGGGAGACAGACTCAACAAAATAATACGTGATGTAAATTTGATTTTTACATTTCAAGGGGTCGGCTGGAAGCTGCCAGTGCATTTTGTTTGATTTGTTTCTGCCCGGTGATAAATTTCCCACCGCAAACGCCTGCGTGTGTTTGGTCAGAACATGCAGGGGAGTTGATGAGAGTGATGAGACAGTGTTTTTTGCATTACACAGCTGCTGATGTACCTTTTACTCCCCAACGGTGGCAACTGAAGCGGTGGCACAAATGCCAAAGTAGCAATTTTCTCACTCTATTGAAAATATGGCCCGCAGAGTTTCCGCATCTGTTCTTTGATTGCTCCCCCGCCGCCTCGCTCAGCGGCTGGCCAGGTGATTTTTCTCCTCGCTGCGGTTCGCAAACAAGCATGGAGGAATTGCCAGGGGGAGGTGCACTTTCGCTGACAGTCACCCGGGCGCCAAAGTCTCCCAAACAAACTTGAGGAGTTTTTTGTGTGAGGTGCAGCACGAGGCAGCCTCGCCACGCTTCCGCTCCGCACGTCAGACTCCCGTCCCTGCCTCCTTAACCTCCAATCAGTCTCGGCCAGGACTCAGAACATGATCATACCTGTGGAGGGCTCTTTCTGTGTAGCTTCAATTAGATTTATTTCTATCGCACCTTGTCATAATAAAGTTATCCCGTGGTACTCTGCGTGTCAGGAACAGGCTCTGAAAGCAAACTGCTTCCTCTGAGAAGATTTACTGAAGTGACAAAAAGAAAAAAAGCGGCAGAAACCTTGAGCAGACTCCCAGTCGCCAAATACATCTGCCATTAATTAAACATTTCCATTGAGCCTTACAAGGTCCCTTTTGCAAACCATTGCGTTAGAAATGTGATGAAAAACAGTAAAATAAAGAGCAGCGTTCGTATTGGGCTATGCCAGCTGACCTGCAAGAAAATTGACAACTTGAGCAACAGACAGCAGTTCCTGAGGTCTCGTCATCTCCTACTACTTAATTATTTAACTCTGCATCCTCTGGTAGCCGCAAAGCGGTGTCCTGTTACCATTTTGTTTATGATAATTTTCCACAAACGTTCAAAATAAGCAGTATGTCACATGGACTGATTACTCAGCCACTTCTCCTCCTCCTCCTCCTCCTACTACTCTCTTACTAAGCAGTCTTCCTGTGTCACTTCCAATCAAAATGACGAGAAAGCCATCACAGAAGTGATTGTCTTTAAAAAGACCTTAGGGATTAAAATCCACCACTTATGTGTCTTTTAAGTCAGTCGACTCTATACGTCTCAGCTGAACCGTGCTGATCTCCGGTACGGTGCCAAAAGCGCATTTAAATTCTGTGTTTAAAGGGCAAGACGCTCAAAACAAAAATTGCAGAAGGTTGCATAAGTGGCTTTAAACAGTCCGGTGTTGATTCTCGCTTTATACGTTGTGATTTCCTCCGAGGCGGCGGCTAGATGAAAACATCAAGGTGTGAAAATAAATAAGACATGATGGGAAGAGCGTAAATACTGCATTCTCTCCCTACCCACACACACACACACACACACACACACACACACACACACACATGTATAGCCTTCCTCGGCGTGAGCTCAGCGTGTCCCCAGGATGAAAGTGTTAACTGGCATCTGAGATAAGCAAATGCCTTTGAGCTGCATCCCTCACATCCACGCAGATGCATTATTGATCGTGACTCCACATAGTAAAGGGGATTTCTGCCCCAGCTAGCTGATGCCCACAGGTGAGCAACACCAGATGAGATACTGGCTGCCGCGCTTTATTTCATTAAGGCGGTTCAGGCTTTGCCTCTGCTGCCCTGCTATTGTCTTGTTTTGTTTAGTTTTTTTGATTTGTTGTTATTGAATTTTCTGGAGAATATAACGTATTAAAGACAACAGGTTTTCTCTCAGTAAATGCACACTGTTTTTTGTTTTTTTCGAATGGTAAACACATCATACATAAAAGCTGAGAGAAATTCCACCATTCGACTACATTCATTAAATAATATTTATAATATGTATATTCATTCTTTATTTTACTAACTAGGTGTCTTTTGCTTTTTAATTGCTGGGTTTGACTTGTTGTTAATTATCTCCCCACCTCTTTCTACCACACAGACACATGCATACACACTCACACATGCAACGCACACAGTGTGTATGCCGTAATAGGCCTTATCTGTGTGTATTTGGACGTGTTTGCACTTGCAGGCTGATTGCACCGTGGTTGCCGTGGTTTCCCGGCTGAAGGCAGGCTGAATTTGCCATGTTCTCGTTAGCTTGCTTAAATAGACTTGGCTTTGCTTTAATTAGTGTGAAAAGCTCAACGAGCTATAAGGGAGTTGGAGGGCTTGCGGGTTAACTCCTTCACGTCCGCTCCGGCAAAACGATGTTTGGAATGAAAGCAAGAGGAAAAGAAAGGTCTGTGTTCACGTTCTTCCCTGCAACTCACAAAATTGCAGTTTGTGCATCATTGTATCGTCATCCGTGCAAATAAGCAGGGAGTGTGCCTTTGTCGCTCATGTCCATAATAGTGAAGGTTCTTCATGGATTTGTAATTTTCTGTCATTTTGATGTAAAGACAAAACTCCGGTGAGTAAGTAACACTAAAGTAAGGACTGGAGAGTAAATTTCTTAAGCTTTCAAAAAACACAGTGTTGTTGGTGATGTTTCAATGAGCGGGAATTTGGTGAAATTTTTGGTGAAAAATTCTTTAAAGGCTATCTTTAAATTTCTCACTTAAAAGTCTTGAAATAAATATGTTTCATTGGCTGTACTCCTTCAAACGGACACCACAGGAAGTCCAGCATTAAACAACATCATTGGCGAAACCAGCATCCAAAATCTGCAGCTTTAATGGTATGCAGACGACACTATGCTTTATGTCATTATGTCTTTGGATGTCCTCGGGCCAGATGATTAATTCCTCAGCTGGTTAAAGAGAAAAAATATGATTTTTCTTGAATGTGCAAATTACAAAACGGTGTCGAGGATCTTTATTTTGATTATGAACCCTTAGAAAATACATTTAGAAAATGTAAATAAAGTGCAGCTTAGTGCAAGTCCCAGTCTGTGAAATGATGCGAGTATGTGATTGTCTTGCTGCAAAGGACTGATGGTCTCTTTGATTGTCAGCAGGGTGTGTGTGTGTGTGTGTGTGTGTGTGTGTGTGTGTGTGTGTGTGTGTGTGTGTGTGTGGAAGAGAGAGAGCGAGAGAGAGGGAGAGATTCTTAATAGTGCAGACACATTTGTCTTTAAAACAGTCTCTCTCACCTCTTTCTTTTAGTTTACTGAAGACTGAAAAGGGAAATTGCTGAACAAGTAGAACCTGTCAAAAAGAGTCAACTCAGGTCATTCTTTCATTTGATGCTAATTCAAAAATTATCTCATGGCTGCTTTACATGTAGAGTAGGTCTACATCATACACTTCCATTCAGCCAGAACCAGCAATTTCCCCATGAGCAAGCACTTCACTGTGGTGCCGTTGGCCCGTAGCTTCTGTAGAATGAAAAAAAAAAAGAAAGAAGAAAAATCATATGTGCCCGCTGTATAAAACCCCATGCAGAAAAGTTTGGAAACTCAGTCCGACATCAGAAAATGCAGCCAGAAATGCCCTGTCCTCACGCTGAGTCCCACTAAATCCATTTTTCCTCCACAGTCAGATCCTCATCTCCCACTTTCTGCTTACCGCCTCAATACTGGACTCCAGCACCTTGCCTTGCCTTATCCCCGCAGTGTAGCCGGGCTCCTTCCTGTGCACTCTTATCTGGGCCAGAGCCTCTCCAACCCTCCCACCCTGAAGCTTGTTGCTATCTCCACCAGTTGGGGTAATCCACTCCTCCCTATGTGTCTTGATGCCTGCTCCACTCAGCCGAGCCTGGGATTATCTCCTCACAGTCCCCATGGCCCAGTGCCACAGCTGAAGGCTGCTAAGGCTGGTTAGCTAGATCTCTGCAAGACTGTCAGAGATTTTTTTTTTTTTCTTTTACTATTTGACTGTACCGTAAGTGGAGGGACTGGAGAGCAGCGCATGCAGTGGCGAGTCAGAGCAAGGTCCATATTATGTCATGATGAGATGAGAAGTGAAACTCTTGTTTCAGACAGAATCCATTATGACCGAGAGTGTCCAAGAGTCTGGGAAATTATTTTTTGAGGACCGGCATGTTGGTTCTCAAGTCTGTAAAATTCCGGCAGTGTTCCCAGATGAAAACTATAGTGTTCAAACATTTAGAGAAATATTTTATACATAAAAAGTCAACAGGAAAATCTGTTCAGTTCCTCTGTATCAAACACTTTAAAGTCTTGGATTTATTAACATCTCATGGTCAGAACTGAGACCCACCCCATGACAAATTTCAACCTATAGCTCAGCTGTACTGGAATGAGATTAGGAAAAATCTAATAAAATGAATGTGTTTCTTTTTTACAGTTTGATCAAATTAGATTTTATATTCTCATTGTGAATCAACTAAAATATGTTTTTGTGTTAATCCTTGTTTCTTAATGTGCCACTCGACTTCACATCTTTCTTAAAGCAGTTCCATCTTAATTAAGTAAACAGTAGATGGCCGTTGCCTCTCCAACTGATAACTAACATATACATTATTTTGCTATTTTAATGTCCACAGATCCATCTAAGGGTTAACAGTAGCACACAGAAGACAAACTGTAACTGCAGGACAAAACAACTCCTTGGCTGAGGCAAGTGAAAATCATCAGTTTGACCCCCAAAGGTAAGTGGTTAAAGAAAACACCCTTATGACTGTGAGAGGGACAGTTGCACTTGATACCACTGGGATGGTGGGAAAAAGGGCACGGATGCCTAAATAATTCAACCAAAAAATACATATCCGGTGGCTGCACATAGAACTGTGGTCAGTTTCAACTCTGTAAATGTCGTCCTCCAAACTATCTATCACTAGAAGGTGTGATTAAAATAAAAAAGCCCACACAAAAACCTAAATTAATTTATGACCCTTTTTTAATTATTATAAATCTGTCTCCTAAAAAGTGATGGAAGGTTAACTATAACCTCCAACAACACCAAAAAAAGGCAATTAACATGTGAAAGATGTATGGAAACTCATGGCATGCCCAAAATGATGATGCCTTGTAAATCCCAGCAGACATCGTCGTGGGTGCGAGTTCATGCTGAGTTTGCTTTTTATTTTTCCGGTTCTCACTGAAAGGTGCTTCTGTTATAATGAAAGTCTAATCCCAACTTCCTCTTCAGTGTTGTTGTTAATGAAATCAGATGTGATGTGATGAAATGCCCAGAGGAAGGCACTTTGCTTTTCAAGGTTCTGATCTTATTAAGTTCCATTCGGCTCTAAACCCTGCGTGAAACACGGCCCATCAAGTTAAATTTACTTTCACACAGAAATGAAGCGATTTCTTTGCTCCAGTGTGCAAAACTATAAAGTCGGGGTAAGAGTTGAGTCATCTTATTGGCGGTTTCAGTCGAAAGGCTTCGATTTCCCTCCCACTGTGGCTTAAACATGTCTGAGAGAGCAACATGCTATGTATATATTCCATTATGGAACCAATAAGACATTAATAGTGCTGGGTCATTAACCCTGAGCTGGGTGTGATTTCCTCTCCCGCTCCAGTTTTTCAGCCCCGCTCACCTGGAAAAGTGCACTCTGGCGTTGCAGAACGGGCGCCACGGCGCACCACTTGCATATTTTTATGATTTTTTTTTTTTCATACAATGTCAAATTTAATGTAAGCATAAATGATTGCGCCATAAATCGGGCCACCGATGGTTGAGCGTGTGAATTATGGAAGTAATCATGACGAGCTGGTATCAGGTAACCAGTGAGGAGGGAGGGAAGCTTCAGCCGCTGGCGTCGCCGGCCGCACTGGCCCTGTATCTGATTTCTAATCCATATATTCCTCTCGCCGTTCACCCTGAGACACTTCCCCATCCAATTTACTCCCGTCTCCCTCCCGCTCCACCCCCCCACCCGTCCTCCTCAGCCGCTCGCTTTGGATTCGCTGGATGGAAAGCTTCATAAACAATTTTCTCCCGCCTCGCCGTCGAGCCACTTTTTTTTTTACGCCGGCGCTGTGTGAACGCCATGCCAATTTCCTGGATCCATACTTCACCCCCACATCCCCACCCTCACGCACCCCACCACCATTCCCAGCCCCCCTGCCCCCTCTCTCTGTCCATCGAAACAATGTCCATGTCAAGACAATTATACCCGCTCGCTGCCACACACACTAACTCGCTGTGTTTACCACCGAAGGGCTGGTGGCAGCAAAGCAATTTCCTCCTGATGCCGAACGCCGTATCTTTCCCTCCATCCCCCCACCCGCACCCCAAGTCCCACCGCCACCCCACCATACACCCCCCCACACACACACACACACTCACCGCCCGCCTCCACCCACTCGCTCGCTCGCCCCTTCCTCTCCCTGCCTCGTAGTCTCTCATGGCTCCTCCTGCCCTGCAGACATCTGATCTCATAAGCGATATATCTGCTGTTATAGCCACTGGCACCTACTCGCATCCGGCCACCAGCTCTGCCAGCGCTGGTTATTTCTGCTGGGAGGTGGCGAGGAACGTGACAGGCGCAGCAGAGGCAGCGGTGGCCGCCAGCGAGGCGCGTGCACGTGGAGGTTATCGCCAAACGGCCTCAAGCGCCACCGCCTCTCCTTCCCCTTCTTCTCCTCCTTCTTCTTCTTCTTCTTCTTCTGGGGCGTGGCCATCGCGCGGTTCACATGCATCCTCATCACTCCTCTTCCGGTCCCACTTAAAGCAAAGAGCAGCCGCAGCCGCGACTTTATGACACCGTCCATCACGGCTGACTGCTGCGCGGCCTCTCCGCCTCGCCGCTTTGTCGCCGCGCGGCGCTGCTCAGGATAGGTGGATGCGTGACATGATTTAGCCCGGGAGAGATGAGAGAATATTAAAAAGTAAAGAGGTTAGAAGTTGCGTTCGCTCAGGCGTCTCATGATTGACAGTGGCATGGAAACAAAAGCCAGTGGGAGGCCGCCTATACGAGGCATGCCTGCAAAACGAGAAAGAAAGAAAAAAAAAAAAACAGCAGCCGCACTTATGTAAATGTATACAGTCCGGTCAATTTCTTAGTTTGTCCTTGGGAAGAGAAGGGGTGTGCATGTAAATGGTGATCAGGTCACAGGGGTTGCAGCTAATAGAGTGGAGGAGCTGAGGCTGGAATAAACAGGAAGCTGTTCCATCTATTTACTCAATTGTATTGGGAATCTGCTTATGGGGGGAAAATACAGTGAAACGAGGAGAAAGCATACATCGTCCAACAGGGAGACACACATGCGGTTCACAATTTGCATTAGAATTACAGTTCACACAATGTCTTGTTTGCTTGTTTGTGGTTTTCATCATCAAATCCAACCAAATCCACCAATCCATTTTTTTTCAGAGGGCTGCAGGTTATTATTCCTTATTGTTACACGGAAGTGGAAAGGGATAGAAAAGAAAGGAAACCTATGGAAGCAGAAAAGAGGAGAGGAAATTGAAACTGTGCAAAATAAGGAAAATGAAAGGTGGGTGGAGAAGAGTAAAGGAAAGGGAGGATGAGCCCAGCTAACCTAAGCTAAGGAAAGGAAAGTGTGGGGGAGAAAAAGAAAAGCCCAGTAGAAACATGGAAAGGAAAGCCAAGGAAAATGAAAAGCCTAACGAGAGATAAGCTGAAGGTAAACTGAAGAAAAGAAAGCCAAAAAGAAAAAGCAAACATGGAATGTCAGGTCAAGCTGCAGAGAAATGGGAAGGAAAGCAAGAGAAACTTATGCAAAACCAAGCTAAGCTAAGCTAAAAGAGGACAGGAAAGTAAGGTTGGGTGGAAAAAAGAAAGTAAAAGGAGAGGGAAGATAAAGTTGGGCTAAGGAAAGGACAGCAGGGGACAGGAAAACGAAAGGAGCGATGAAAATGGAAATATGGAAATGGAAGCAAAGAAAAAGAAGAGCCAAAGCACTGTTAGCAAGTGGAGCAGCAGTGCGACTTAAAGAAGAGGAGAGGGGAGGAAAGGAAAGGAGGGAGCGACAATCCAATCTCAGCGACTCTGGCAGTTCTGGCCGTGTGTTTACATGCTTTGGCTTGTGGTCTGCAAATGAGTTTGATCCCGGCTGACAGCTCCTGCGAATTCCTCATGCTTGGGTCACATACATTTCTCCCGGGGTGATCCCAGGCAGCATCGGCATGCATTTGTGATTCATCCCCTAATCCCCCGCCCCCTATTCCCCGCCCATGTCATATCCAGAAACCCAATTGGACCCAAGCATATGTCGGTGCGGGGCCTTTCAGTCACGCGCTCTCTCTGATAACTTTGCCTCCACCGCTGGGCCGCTTTCATCAGAGATTCCGCCATAAAAGGCTCGTGCCACGACAATGTGTCATCCAAAGGTGAAATGTAGATTAGCGGAGGCCCAACTGGTGGATGGCTGAGAGGATTTAGAGGGTCGAGGTGAGGGAGAGGAGTGTGTCAGGGTAGCGAGAAGGCCGGTCGAGGAGAATGTATAGGAGAAAGGCTTGGAGCTAAACTAAATGTTGAGGTTCCGTCCTGGATCTGTTTCTACACCTGAGCTGCTTATGGGCCCGAGACCAGGATGAAGGCTGGCACGGTGATGGGATTTGGATGGGGATGAGCAGAGGGCTGAATGAGGGAGACGAAGGTGAAGGTGAAGGTTTCTGAAACAAACACTGAAAAATTACTTTTTTCAAAAACACTCAAACCTTTGAACTGAAATTCCTACAGGAAAGAGCTTTAAAAGTCATAATATGAGCCTTGTTGATGGCAGACCCACGCAGATTTCCGAACTGAACCGTAGCACGTACATCTTGCCGACCTCCAATTGACTGCATTTTCCAATCGCTCGTAAGATTTGAGGGCATTCTGTGGCCAATCAGCTTCTGTTAATGTTAAAAAAAAAAATAAGATTATCAGAAAATATTTGGAAAAAACAAGAACTAAAAGCAGGAATGTGATACTATGGGAATTGTAAACTGTAGCTGCTGCTAACAAAAATTAGCGTAGATGCTACTACATGTATCAGAGATGGATGTAAGGGTTATAAAACTCTACACTTGCTGGACAGTACTGTTTCAGTTTCACTAAACAAACAATGAATTGCGGCTCACTGCTGGTAGCAACGTCAACAGCAGCAAATCTGATCTTGTCTGCTTGAGTGTGCTCTTGGAGTGCCATAATAAAATGCAACACCCTTGTTTACCCCCACAAACTGTGTTGTTCCTGCTAAAAAGAAAGGCAAGAAGTCTCTGCTGAGTCTACGAGGGCGGCGTAAACCAATACTTTATTGATTCCAGTGAACTTTTTGCCTATGGGATATATCAGCTGCAATATAACATCACTTAATGGAGTTTAAAGCACAACTCTAATCAGCAGGACTTAAATCATTAAGTCTCCACCCCCCCACCCCCGGCACCCCTGCAGCTCTTTACAGTCACTCATCGCTCTGCTGTTGGCAGCCTTCCACAAACATCTCCGCTCCTCTCCTTCCTGTTCACTTCCAGCATCAGATGGCATCCTCCCGTCCGTTTGAAGATTAAAGAATGAAAATGCCCACCCCCTTGTCCCCCCCTTTCTTATCCACGCAGACGCCAATCAGTAATCAGAGTAGCCTCCAGTCGGTTCCTGGACCGCCGTCTCCCGTCTCTGCTGATTTTGGCCCCCTGCATGAAAGCCGTTTGTCGGCAAAGGTCTGCCAGTGTTATGCCGAAGTAACTTTGGCAGCACAGCAGCTGTTGGGTCACCTGACGCACCTTCAGCCATTCAGATTAATGTTTATCAAGCAGCAGAATCCAGGTCGCATTTATAACTTTTTGTTAACAACATTTTGGTAACTCCTCAATACGTGATGCTCTTGGATATAATCAGATTTCCTTGTTTTGTTATAAATGTGCTATAAACCACACTTCAGTTTTTTTGGCTGTTCCCTAAATGTATGTCTATTTCTCAGTGTTTTATACATGTATATACTGTACATTCAACAATTTCAATTACAAAGTGCTTATGACCAAAAAAGCAAATGCTAACGTTAAGCTAGATGATGTTAGCCAAGAAAGAGGCCCGAGAATTAATTCCACACCCAGTGTTGTCCCATTTCAGATTTTCCATCTATTTCTATGGTCTCTTCAATGACTCTGACTCTGCTGACATAATGCAAACGTGGTTTTACAGTAGTGTGCATGTTGTAAACCTTGCTGCCCGCACCACACCGTTAATTTAGGAAAATGTCATTTGCCAGTTATCACGCCGTCGAAAACTCCACATGACTCGACAGGGAAGCACTAAAGGGCCGGGACTTCACAAGGGGCCAGTTCCAACCAACTTCTGCAGCTAAGCAATAAGACGAGCACAAATATTATCAAGGAATCTTTTCATATCATCGGTGTGTCCTTATACTTTATCAAGTGCATGAAAACAAGCGACTTAACAGCAGTCAGATACAAATCTCTTCATCTCATGGTCCCCCCAAATGCGGTGCAGTCAAACTCATCCATACTAACAAACCTTCCCGCTTCTAATGTTGTTCTTCTGAGGAATTATTCAGATGAGGCAAAGTGGGCCTCTTGCCTCCGCCTGCGTCTTTATATTGCGAGAGGCAGCCTATAATGTTCATTACCTATTATGTGTTTGGAACAGGCCACCAAATCAAGTGAGGACGTAATGCACCACGGTGTCTCTTGTTCCCCCCACATGGGAGACCACCACCGGAGCTCTTTACTGCGTCAGCCTCCCGTCTATTACGCTGTATTTCCTACTTCCACACTTTCTCTCCACTGCCATTAATACACATCAAGAGTGAGGTGAGCCCTTTGTCAAACTTCTAAAAGGAAGCGTCTGTCCTGCGGCTCCACTTTAGCCACCAAATAAAGTCAACAGCAAACTGATATTTAGTGCAAGTGTGCGCGCTGAATCACTTTGGACGTTTTAAATATTCCCCGGCTAGGATAATGGGGTAGTATAATGTAAGTATCCCGGCTGTTAATGCACAAGTTAAACCCGTACATATGCTGCCTTCACCTCAACACACTTAAAGTAGCAGGTGCAAATCACCTGCTAAGAGAGAGGCTATAATGCAGTGTCGCTATACGATGCCTTGTTAATTTTGTTTCCAGGCTGCTTGTGTGCGGTGCTATCGCACCTTTTTGTTCCCTCCTTCATTAACTTCAAAATAAACAGGGTTTATGAACGCCGAAAAGTGACAATACCTTTTTTTTTTGAGGCCCAGTCTATAAGATTTAGTGGTAAAAATGTATGAGTGGCTATTTTTTTTAATCCAGCAAACCTTTTTCCATTCAACATTTTGCACATTAGCCAAGCCTCAGCCTGAACTGCAGTAGTTCTGAAGGGGCCGTTCAAACTTTTAAAACAAAATAGAGGAAATGTTTTCAAACGTTGTGTGTCTATAATTTTTTCCAATGCAATGCTCATTAAAATCAACAATCCCTCACATTTAATTATCTCTGTCCATCTCAACACGTAGTTATATTCAGCTTTCTGCATCCGCATCCACGGAAATGTGACACCTCTAATCTAAAAGCGGAGGCCTCTTTCCACAGACGCAACAGTTTGTGATTCATCATCCGTCTCCTTTCACAGAGGTTCTGTGCTGAAGGTGCAGGGGTGCAGAACAAAGCGGTCGACTCGCCACCGCCGTGTCTGCGTCCTTCTCTGGCTGAAAGAGAACTTTCAGAAACTAATTACAGAGAAACCATCTTCATCACATTGCTATTACAGAGGGGAGAGGGGACGGGCCTGCTGACTCCCTGCGCCCCCCGCTGAGAGCGAGCCCCTGATACACTTACAGCCACAGCCCCGCTTTAATTGTGCAGAAAATGTGATTTGTGCCCCGGCTTTACTTTCTAGGCAAAGTGGTGTTCACAGTCGGGGGTGTTCCAGTCGCATGAATAGCCTCGCTATTCAGCAGCCCACAAGCACTGTACGTGTGTGTGTGTGTTGCGTGCCCGCTTTCCCCGCTCTTGGCTTGTTTGCGTGCACATTGTGCTCAAAGTCATTTGCACACATTTTGTTTGTCCTTCATCATTAAATAAGATTTTCCAAAATGTGATTATCCATTTTACGGATTGAGCGAGACGGCACTGCAGCAGCGAGGAGAAAAAGGAAAAATTGAAATGAAACTGTTATGAATATTCCTGCATTAAAATTCAATAATCTCCACATTTGCATAAAGTACCAATGCGCGATGATGAATATCTCTGACACCTTTGTCGTCGCCGTGCATGACGAGAGTTGGGGAGCATAATGAGGTCTGAATGTGATGTTTTTGAGAAGCTGCCAAATTTTCATTCACATTTAGAATCATATTCTGTTTTCTATATATTTAAATGTTCTTCTCACTTTCAGAGCAATTCAGATTTATTGAGGATGCCAGAGTTCCGAGACACGTTCGCAGTGGGCGGAGCCGACACTTGGCGTGGCGTGGGTGTTGTCACTAATCTGGGAATTGGCATCAGTGAGGTGTCGGTGGCCCTTTGTGACGAGCACACCCGCGCTATAGCACACACCGCTCTGCAACAACGGAGCAGGTTGATGCATTAGAAGTTGAGCTGTGGTTCCTCTGCTTCAGTAGGAAAGTGATGTTCAGGGTCCTTTAAGCTGCCGATATGACGGCATCAGAAGGTGGACGGCCAATGTAAACTTTCCGGCTTGCAAAACAGCCCAGTGTGAGAGTCAAAGCCCGTCTGGAGCGACGGGGGTCGGGAGGGAAAAGTGTTTTTTTTTTGTTTTTTTTTTAAAGAGGAAAATAAAAACAGTGATGGAGGGAGTGAGAGGATGACGCCGGCTTTGAAACGTCTTGAGGGAGACCCAAAGAGAATTGCAAAGTGCACGGGGGAGGGGAGGAGAGGAGAGGAGAGAGGGGCGGGCGAGGGAGAGATGGAGGGAGGTAGGGAGGAAGGCACACTGGCAGAGGATGAGAGGGGCCGAGGGTGGTGGTGGAGTCTGGCTGAGGAGTGAAAGAGACTGATAGGGAAAGGGAAGAAATCCTTAACATACACCCCTCACCTGGATACGCCGCTTGTGAGCGCCGCTAAAAAAAAAAAAAAAAAAAAAAAAAACTGCTGATGTGACACGAAGAGCGAGAGCTAGCTTTTCAGCGGCGGCGGGGGGGAAAAGTGCTTACTGGCTCCTCTTTTAAAGGGAGAAAAGGCTCGAGGTACACGCCTCACATATCCTCTTTGTTTGGAGACATTGCAGCGGCCAGCACTTTCTATCTCCCCCCTATCTCTTCTCCATTTTTTTCTCCTCTTCCTCCTCCTTTTTTTCTGTATTCTTGCCGTTTGTTCTTCTTCATCTCAACACTTTCCTGGGAACGCAGTCGCAGCGCCTGGCAGGCGACTTTTGGATCAATTTGTTCCAGAATAATCTCTGGCGGTGGAGCTTTGGCTGAACTTTCAGCGCTGCTCTTTGTATTAACTTTGTTCCACTGTGGAAATATTGCTGTCTGTTCCGTGAGGAGGCTGGTGTGTCTGGCTCGGTGAGACTCACACAAAGTGTTCGTCCAATTGTTAAGGTTTTTTTTTTTTTTTTTTTTTTTTTTTAAATGTCTTCAGGTCTGTTAGGAAATGGAAATTTAATTTTGCAATGTGGATTAATTCAAATTCATCCCTGGAAATACAATTTAGTAAACACAAATTAAAGTACAATTGAGACGAAGAACTTCAAGCCTTTAGAACAATTTCACGGTGTAAGAAGTGACTGAACCTGATCAACCTGCCAGAGTTGTAGTCCACGTTCTGAATCGCTGCTTTCCTGCCGGACAGCATGTCAAATCTGAAAGAAATAAGTCTAGACTGCAGAGGAAGAAGAAAGAAAGGAGAAGAAAACACCGCAGGATCATGCAGCAGTTCTGTCCCTGAGACATGAAACACTTTTTTTTTTCACTTGCAACCGTGGAAAAGTGCAAAATCAATTCCCGGACAAAATTGGACCTTGTGAACATTCTGAGCAAGTGTACCCACATCCACAGTAAACAACAATATCAACACAATCTGAAAGGTCACTCAGAGAGGAGGAGACTGCAGCTCTTTGCCACACAGGGACAAAACTTTGGGGGGTTTTATTTCTTTGTTGTTTTTTGTTGTTGTTTTTATCTGACGTGCATACATTGGCTCTGATGAATAAGTAAAATCAGTTACATCAAAAATATTTAGACCATCATTATATGGTCATAGACATAAACATTTCACCTCATTTCCTATTCATATTTTATATCTCATTATATTTTTATTGTTCTTACTTACTGTGCTTCTTAAACACACTTTAAATCTCCCAGTAATAAAAAGTGCTAAACAAACTTTAAAGGCCCGATATTTAGCAAATTTCTCTACCAAACTTTTGTAGCAACAATCTGCATCTCTCCAGTCAGTGGATCCCCAGGAGTGAGAGTCCCTTCCTCCTGCTTTTAGTTGCTCAACAAAATTTGTGTGGAAAAAAACACTGATGCCTCCGCGAGGTTAGTGAGAACACCCCCCAACCAGGTTGGGCACAGGTTGGCTCCGCCCCCTTCTTCACCCTTGTTGACGGTTGAACAAAGCATCACTTTGAACAGGAAGCTAAACCAACCATTTTTGGTAGGAGGCTACAAACAGAGGGCTAAATATGCTGTTCTGTGAGATCAGTAGAGATTTTAATTTCATTTTTCATTTTTTGTAGAACCAGTGATGTGAAGGTGCTCTGCAGGAGTTTTTCCATGGAAGCCAAATGGTTTCTTTATCAAACCTTTCTACCAGTGTCACAGGAGAAAAAAAAAAGAAAATTCATTTCACCCCTCTAAACAATGGAGAAACGCTCCGCTAGATGGAGTTGAGGCCTTGGCGCCCGGCAAAAAAAAATAATATCAAGTGCATAGGAACAAAGGATTAATCCCATCTCAAGGTTTGTCTCTCCCTTCCTAAACCCCCCCACGGTTTTGTAATCAGTCTTTCTAAACCATCTTAATCTCTTAATTCACTTGTATCACTCAAATGGCTATTTCTCCACACCAGCGGCACTTTGCGCCTTCTAATCCTCTAAACTGCAAGAGATTTCCTGACCGGCACCAACTCCGGCGCACATTAAGAGACATAACCAAAATAAATGTGTGCGAGGGGAGTGTAACAGCTCTCACTGGAGGGGACATTAGACCGGCTCTGGGTCTTTGGGGGGTTGGGGGTGGGGAGTGCGAGGTGTGGGGGGCAGCAAATCTCTCGCAGTGATTCAGGGAGTGTGTAATCCTGTTCTTTTTTCTGTTTTTTTCTTCTTCTTTTTTTTCGAGGCGAGCCTGTAATGTCCCGGCGGATGTAACAGCCGAGGCGTTGTCATTAGCACTGGTGCACTTTGGTTGCCGTAACAAGAGCGAGGCAGAAAAAAAAAGAGGCTTGCACAATAGAACATTTTTTCAGCACGTGACGTTGTTACCGCGTCATCTCCGGAGGAAGCAGAAGGTTCAGCTCGACCTGCTCCGACCTGCAACCGCTGAAACTGAACTTCACTGGCACAAGTGAAGGCAACGATCATCGTTCCAGATGGTTCCGCGCTAGCGTCACGCAAACAGGAAGTTCAGCCTAGCAGAGGATCTTGAGCTCTCGGTGCCCGGAGCGGTTTTTGTGAACTCGGATGAGGAGGAGAACCGTTGATCTTTTTTGCGACAAAATGGGTCGTTTTTCCTGTGTCAGTCGCTTGGGTTTAGCGACACGAATCAGAGGTGGGGTGGGAGTGGGCGGAGCCCATGAGGCGCACATGGATTTCACTGAGTCGTTTGACTCAAAAAAAAAAATTTTTTAAATCCCTTCGGCGAGCGTCTCATAAACTGCAGTCCGTAAAAAGAATTGAGTTTCCCGTCACCACTGTGGGATTTATTGTGCGATTGAGCTCTTTAGTATCAATCCGCCACTTTTAGCCCAGCTGTAACGTGGCGCCGGGAGATTGTGCTGCTCTTCGCCTGGATTGTAAGTGACGGGAACCACAGGCCTCACATCGTCTTTTATCTCAAGGTTCCTTTTCTTTTCTTGACGCCTCACCAGGGGCCACCCACAGTCTCAGAGTTCAGGTCCAAAAAGTCCAGGTGACGCAAATTTGGACTGGGACAAGCGAATGTTTGTTGATATTTCACCTCCTCACCAGCTCAGTGGTCTTCGTGGTAGAGTGTCCGTCCTGAGACTGGAAGGTTGTGGGTTCGATCATACTGTATTTGTACTGTAAAAATGGTCCCCATTGCCTCCCTGCTTGGCAATGGGATGGCCTCTCCACTGAACTGCATCCTGGCTTCGATCCAACAGAGAGAGGAGGAGAGAAAATTCCCCATCCATACAAGTTACACTTGCAACATCCACAACATCCAAATTAGATTGTTTAACCTCGAAATCTCTGGCCCCGCCCCCTTTCTCCCTGGGCCTGATCACTCGGGGTGATGTATGGCCTTGGCTTAAAGCTACACAATGGAGGTTTAATGCTTTGTAAGACCCTCACCCCCGCCCTTTTTTCTCGCACTTCACTTTAATTTGGCAATATGAAGGCGCGCATGTTGAAGGAGGGGATTATTAGCTGCTGCTAATCTCCCTTCCTCTCTCTCCGCCCCTGTTTACCGCACAGCCCCGCTCCTCCTCCTCCGCTTGCTCCTCCTCCTCCGTCATCATCCTCAATTCCAAACAGCATGAAAGAGGAGAGGAAAAATGACAGTGAGGGGGCAGGAGAGGGGACAAGACGAGGCAGAGAGAGAGCAGGAGGGGGGGGGGCGGAGGCGGGAGAGGGAGAAAAAAATGAAATTGCTCCACTTGTTTGTTGTGCTGCGTTTGTGATGTGAGCGTGTAATAAGGCTCAAAATGTCACCGGTTCAAACAGTCAGCCGCCCCTCAGGGGGGGAGGCGCCGGGGGCTTTTGGCACGGGCGACGACGAGATGTAGCGCCGTAATTTTTTTTTGCAGGATTAAGACGAAAAGCGAAATTGTCCTTTGTTGAGAGGGAGGCGCCGACTTTAATTTGAAGCGATCCAAAAAAAAAAAAGAAAAAAATAGGAGGAGAGAACAGCAGCATTTGAATAACTTAATCACGGCGTGATGGATGTCTTCAGTGATGAGTGCTGAGACTGACCGGCGATGGGCAGAAAAAAAAAACAAAAACAGTAGCCGGCCAATATTGCGAACAATGATAATTGTGCGCAGCGAGCGGCAGCAGCTGTCAGCGTGCCCTCCGTCTCCGGGTGGGAGAAGATTTTTAATTCCACTCTGTGTTTTTAATCTTTGTTTTGTCCTTCCCTCTGAAAGGAGCCCATCCCCTTTCCCCCTCTCCCCTCCCCCCACCCCGTCTGCAGGCCCAGTGGTGGCATCTTTAGCTTCGTAGGAGGCACCATCTGGAAGAGGGAAATATTAATGACAAACCCCAGATCTCAGCATGTCTCGCTGTTCTAATCAGCCGCCTTTCAGTTGCACACTGCTCTGTGGGTAGGGGCGTGGCTTCCTCTGCTGTGTGCGCATGTGTGTCTGTCTGTGTGGAGGCGGATGGGAGTGTGTGGCTAGGGGGGGGTTGTTTTTTTGTGTGCATGCTTGTGTGTGCAAAAGTGCGATTGATGCTTTGTGTAGCAACTGAATACAAATGAAGGATTTGTCAAAGCGCAATATTTGGGTCCCAATAGATTAGCATACGGCACCGGGGTAATTATGCACACAGTTGATTGAATGAAGTCAAAACAGGGGGAATGTGTAAACTGGCGGCGGCCGCACTGTTTGATTTCCATAGAAATGGGGAAGGGGGGGGGGGCACGTGCACGCCAGGGAAATGCAAGCGTGCACACTCGAGTTGCGCTGCACACAGGCACGCACGTACGGAAGAGTTACCGGATTTTTATGGATGCCCACACAATCGGCGGTTGAAGTGTGTGCGCAAGGACGCATTGAGATGCAGAGGCACACACTGACATACAAATAGACAACTTTTCATAAATTTGTGTGAACAGTCTCACTCACACACACATGCACACAGAGAAGCCGTGCTATAAAACTTGCCTTGGTTCCCGTCTGTGCAAGCACAACTCAGTGCACAGCCTCCCAAAACACACACAGCCATTTAAACACTTATCAGAGGAGGAGACATTTTTTTCTTTACTTGTTAAAGGGCCAGTGTGCAACATTTCAGGAGAATCTAACTGCAACATTGATTCAACGTAATAATAAATATTTTCTTCTATTTGCTAAAAATGACTTTTTACTTTAAAAAAAAAAAAAAAAAAAAAAAGACCTTGAGCAGGCAGACATCATGCCCACATTACAAATCCATGTTTTGTGAAGTATGTGAATTTAACCCTGCTGGTGAAAGAGAAGAATTCAATACAACAAATCAACACTAATGCCTAAATTACAAACATTCAGCTGGGAATTGGCGGTTTCAAGACGGCCAGCAAGCGAGAAGAGACCAACTTCCACATGCTTGTCTTTGGAGACACACTTTGACGCCGTCATCTAACTACGGTGTTGAGTGTTTCGTGGAGAAAGATACAATTTCAAGTCATCTCAGTTTTCTGTCTCAAATGTTTGTCACCAAAATTACATCTCCATGCAAAAAAATATAAAATGATGACAAGATTCAGTGATAGCAGTATTATTTGGGATCAACAAAAAAAAATGGCAATGCGCAAAAATATAACGATCAGGATGACCACACATTCATCCGCTCATTTCCACGTTCGTCAGCTCCCTTGTCAGTCGTCTCAGTGAGGCGCAGAAACAAATTCCAGCAAGGAGCTGGTAAATGCACCAGAGGTCGTGGCCGCTGCAGACTGGAGCACAATTTATTCAGCCAACCTCCAGTTAGGGCTCAATCATTCCCTGTGGGGCAGTAATAGCCCATTGCGTTGCTCCCTTTATCGCGTTCACACTCATTTTGATTGTTTCCTTTTATCATTATTCCTGCAGAATTAAACGCAGCGTGAAATAAATGCTGCCGGCACTTCTGCCATGTATTATTGTCACGTTGCGGCGCGCGCTCGCTAACTCCGCAATCAATACGGGGACTCGCCGTCCACCGGCCGAGGCGTTTCCTGCTTTGGAGGCTGAACGCTTCTGATTTACCTCAGATTGCGTATTCGTTTCACGCAAATGTGGACTTGGTGGAAGTAAAGAGAGAAAAGTGACTGTAGTCAACAGCTGGAAACTTTTTTTTTTTCTTTTTTTTGTCCTCCACTTCAGGTATATGTGAATTTTACTGACATTTGTTCTTTTTTAGAAAAAAGTTTGTTCCTACAGCAATTGCGTCCTTTAACGAATCCGCAACAATTTCAGGCTTCAGTGAAGTACAATGTCCGTATTGATCGCGTGAAGGCGTGCGGCCGCGGCAAAGGAGCCGTGTCGCTCGCTCGCTCCTCCCTCTCTCTCTCCTCTATTGGAAGTATGAGATTATACAGAAGTTGCGGTAATGCGTTCAATTCTTATTCAAATGGCTTTATCACAGGTGATATTTTCCTTCAGAATGACTCTCCCCCCCTCCTCCCTCCGCCCCACTCTCCCCCTGCCCATTCTCATTCCTGCTCGGATTCCCATTATGCGCTTTCGACAAAACTCAATTTTCAGCCCGAGCCATTTAAATGTCTGGAATGTTGAAAGTGGCCTTGGTTTTACCCTTTGCACAAGACCGCCTGGAGACGGACGAGGAGGCGGAAGGCGCTCTTTCTAAATGAAATCAGTGTGATGCATTCAGGAGCACTGCATGCGCTGTTGATCCCGTTGCAGTCTTTCTGTCCGCTGGCCGACCGATGCCAGCGTGAAGCGGCTGCGTTCTTCCTTTGGAGAAAAAAAAAGAATCATCATCCAGTCCCATAGTTGATAGTCGGCTAAGGCAGCGAGCGGTGTACTGATGTTATTGCTTTTCCCTGTTTACTTCTTGGTGCAGCTTGTTGCTAACCAGAGCAAAGTAAAATCCTGCCGCTGCTGTGAAACTAGTCCCTGAAAATGCAATGCGACGCAACGGTAGTTTTATTTCCAGCCTTATTCCATCAACACAGACATTTACATAGATAGTCTGGTGTTCGGCTGCACTGTGAAGTGGGTAAGATTGTTTTTATTGGCGAGCCTCAAATTCTGACCCGGCTCTTTATATGGCCTCAATGATTCACACAAAATCTCTCTGTGGAATTGCAGGATTCACTTTTGGTTTCCGTCTAAGCATTAAAAACCTTCCCTAAAAATTGACCCGACATTTTTTATGGTGACCTATCCCTTTAAGGAATGGAGCTTGGAGCTCAGGTGTGCAGAAACCTCCTCGCCTGTTCACCTCGTCTGTCTCGCTGCTGATGTTGTCAGACGGTGTCTGTCTGGCCGTGTCCTCTCCTCGCAGAGGTTATCCTCAAGAATCAGAGAGAGGACCGGAAAAGAAGAAGCGCTTCTGCGGCCGCTGCATCACACACATATGCTCTGTGTCACATGTCCCCAGAGGACAGTGCGTGTGTGTGTGTGCGTGCGTGCGTGCGTGCGTGCGTGCGTGCGTGCGTGCGTCCACTTGTTTGCTTGGTAAATATAACCCGGCATTAGTGGGAGTGGAGCAGGTGGCGCTCCTCGTATAGGAAACGTCCAGACGAATCAGCGCACGTCTCCTCAACCTTGAGATCCGAGGTCCCGCCCAGGCCTCCGTCACGGCGCCCGCAAAGTGGAATAGACACTCCGGGAGAAGCTGTTATCCAGCCTTATTTACTCTCCCACTCGGCAACGCTCGCTCCGTCCGCACAAAGGCAACAGGCGGAGCCACAACAGAAGCCACTTCAAATGGAGCCTTTGTCGTCAAGCTGATGACTTTTTAAAGGGGAAAGGAGTAAAAAGCTCAAACCGAACACCATTCGTGTTGTTTCGCCGTGCTGGACAGTGTTTTGGTTTTGTTTTGCTTTTCTTTAGTGAACCATTTTTTGTGCCGTTTTGGACTGAAGCATGCTAAATGCATCCCAGCATAACCTAAAGTGAAGCGCATGCAAATCAGGTTGGTTTCATCCGAGATTTTTCCCGGGATTTTGCGTCTCTTCAGCACTCATGGCCACGTCTTACGCCACCAGACAGCCCTCGAGCCGCCCTGCACGGCCAATCATGTGTCTTCACAACACACCGGGTCTTTTTTGAAGTGGTCCAGTGCTTCTTGAGTTGTTTTTCCCCTCTCATTGTCTTGGTCCCTTTCCCAAGAAGAGATTTGTTGATGAGTTTTCCACCAGGTTAGAAGAAGATTCAAGGATGAGACCCTGCAACAACCAACTGGCCCCCAAACAAATCAGCTTAAAAGATCCATGTTTTCATGTAGTCTCCTTTGAAATCGTTCATACTCTCATCACGGACAATGCAACAGGTTCCAACATTTATTTTAAGAACTGTTTGTTTTCACACATCAATCGTCTGTTCTGCGTTTTGACCCACTGCACTGTTTTAGCCTTTACCTTGTGTTTTTACTTCTGAAACTCCCTGCCTCAATGACTTTGTCACAGGAGATGTATTGTAAGTCGAAGTTTGGATGTAGAATGGACGGAATAGTCTCCAACCTCTTGTTTGCTGCCTAAAATTTAAATATGGTTTTGGAGCTGCTGAAGTTGCGTGATTGACAGCTGAGCGACGTCTGTTCATACACTGGCAGAAGCACTGAACTGCTGCTGCTGCTGGAGTTGCTGTTGCTGCTTTGCTGCTACTGCTGCTGCTGCTGCTGCTGCTGCTGCTGCTGGAGTTGCTGTTGCTGCTGCTGCTGCTGCTGCTGCTGCTGCTGCTGCTGGAGTTGCTGTTGCTGCTTTGCTGCTACTCCTGCTGCTGCTGCTGCTGCTGCTGCTGCTGCTGCTACTCCTGCTGCTGCTGCCGCTGCCGCTGCCACAACACAACCCCACGAATCACTCAGCAGCTCAGAGTAGCCTGGCCCCAGTCTAAACCACATCACCAGTGCGCGATGGCAGTGTTGAGGTTTTTCAGCACTTTTTGCATCGCCTTCATTGAAATTCCTTTAAATAGACAGCGGCTGCCCTGCTGATCAATACGACTCGGTTTGCACTCACTGAATCGACTCATTATGTCCACTCGGCTGCTCCACAGCCTGTTTCCAATTTGCTCACTTCAGAAGTTCCTATAGTGAGAATGATTTGAATGTGTTTTTATATGAGCCGCATTAACATTACAAACACTTCTTGGGTTTTTTTCTGTTGTTTTTTTCTTCATTCGCCTATACGGTGAGTTGCTGGATGGAGTTAAGAGGCTGCCTTCCTGCTGAGAGTAATTTCCCGACGCCGACTCTGTTCCGCCCTGGTCTGTCCATTAAAAATATAGACGAATGTGCCTGGTTGCGACGCGTCGGCGGAGAAAAAGTGAGACTTCACACTCTTCAGAGGTAATAAATAGTTGCGTTACAGCCCGAGTCGCTCGCCCGGCGGAAACGCTGATGGATCTCGTAACCTTTTGCCAAGATTCTGATTTCCCTTTTGTCTCCTTTCCACAAGCTCGAGTCTTGTCCGACTCCTGGATGCTCGCAAACCATCCTCACTCGCGTTTTTGAAGCTCCCTCTCCCTTTTTTTTTTTGTTTGAATATGCTCATTACTGCAGGCAGGACGTCAGTGTTGGCGTCTGCGCTGACTCGTCCCTGCTAACGGCAAAGAAGGGACCAGGTGCAATTGTGCAACTTCATCTGCGTTTGCATAAAGATATGAAGTCATTGTCTGTATCAGCCCTGCGGGAAAAGCAACAGCTCTGCTTTCTTGTTTCAACTTGGCTCCCCTTCCCCGTCCCTGCTGTTAGTCTCAGCTGCAAATGAACGGATCACTCAGTTGCTCAAAGTAGCCTGGCCCCAGTCTCAAAATAAGCCAATCACTCACTCGAGAAAGAATTTACATTAAAGAACCTGTTTCGCTCATTTAAACTCACACTCTTTTTTTGTGCAAATTGTGCAAATTCCTTTTTTTTTTTTAAAAAAGTATGTGTTTTTGTAAATGACAACAATAATAAAGGTGCAGATGATGTTTGGCCACTGTTTTTTTTTTTTTTGCTTTACTGAAAAACACTTTTTGAGGAAAAAAAATATGGTGCATTACTTTGTCATGGATCTTGCGGTAATTTGATTTTGAAGGATTTAAAAAATCTGTTTACTGTTTGTTTTTGGGTTTCTCTCTCTCTCTCTCTCTCTCTCTCTCTCTCTCTCTCTCTCTCTCTCTCTCTCTCTCACTCACTCACTGTGTCTGAGCCTTGGCTCGGCTCGCTTCCAATCATCTGTGTTTGAATGCTTGCTGAAGACGAGCATCTGTCATCCCGACTGCACTTGCTGTCAGATCGCTGGCTTCATCGCAGAAGCTGCACCTGTGCTAAAAGCCGGGGCCGTTGTGCCCAAAAGTGAAGCCAGTCTGCCAGGATCTGCTTTCTGGCCGAGTATTAGCGCTACTAGTGTGTAGTTTCCAAAGAGGAGGACAAACAAAGGCAGCAGAAGTACCAAACACACAGACAAACAACAGTTATTTTGGCCACAGTTGTGATAATTATGTAACAGCAAACGTGAAACTTCTTCAGACATGCACCTGTACTGTGATTGAGGACGTATGGTTATCAGTGTATCTGCACATTATGACCTTTTAATCCAGAGGAATGCATCTGAAATGAGATTCTAGCAGACAATCACTTCTGGCCTACAACAGAGCCTCTCCTACTCGGCCAGCGCAGCGTTTGAAAAGTTCCTGGATGAAGAAGTTCCCTGGCAGAAAGGGTGAAGAAACGAGACGCCCTCTGTGCGGGATTTCAATTATGCCCTTCTTCTTCTCCCCCCCACCACCTTTGTTTCTTTAATCGAGGTCCTCGATTAATTTCAGAGAGGTTTTCTCCCATTTTTCTCCCTCCGCTTCCTCATTTTCATTAAAAGTCCCAGTTGGGGCCCTGCTCATCGTGTATTACATTAGCCGGCTAGCCGGCAGAGAGACGATACGCCGGGCCCCGTGTTCCATTACGTCCCGTGTCTTTGAGACGCAATGTAAATCAGCGGGTCAGAGGGTCAGCGGAACACATTAATTCAACAGCGGCGATGAAACGAGGAGGGGAGCCTTGCCTCCAAGGCTGTGTTTCATTGCCCACAGTTCTCAATGCATGCACTAATAGCCAACACTGACACAAGGATCTTTATAGAATCATGTATTGTTAACATGGAGTCAGTCTCCTGGCTCCGGTCTCTGTGCCAACATTGAACACAGAGTGTTCGTGTTGGGCTTTCCAGGCAAGAATGAAAAAAAAGGAACAAACATTTTTACTTCTCTTTGTGTTGTTGTTTGTTGTTTTTAATTCCCTCCTAGAAGAAGGCACGTTTCAAGGGTTTCTGGGACTCGTCTTTGAGTTTTCACAGTTGTTACCAAATTCCTCTCCATGCTAACAGGCTTTGTATTTTTTACTTTTTTTTTTTTTTTTCTTAATAGTCCATGACAGAATCAGGAGGACAACACGTTCGACAACCAGACTAGACAACAAATCACAAAATCCGGTTGGTCAAACCAACTGAGCGCCCCAAACTCTGAGAGGCGTCAGAGTACCTTTGTGATGTCACAGAGGGTAAATTGCAGAGCCATTTCCTGTGGCCTTTCCTTAAAAAACAGCAGAAACAAATAAAGTACAAAAATGCCACTTCATGCTGCCACATTATTATATTTTATTATATTATACATTATTATATTTTGATGTAAAAAAAATAAAAACAACAATAAACAGCTGTTCCTTGTCAGTTTTTGTCTTTCTTTTATCCGATTCTCCTTTCTAAACCTTTCTATTTTTCCATTCCTCTATTTATTCTCCTTATTGTATGTGGCGAAGGTGGCGGTGGCGGTGCGGGGGTGGAGGGGTGGAGGTGTCGGCCACGCGGCCTAATCACCTCCTGCTCCAGCAGGTCCAGAGGCCTGTCAGCAGACGCTCCCTTTGGGCCGCCTCCTCCGGTGCCAGCTCTCCACTGAGTGTGCACTTTAATTAATAATCAAGCTAATTAGACCCAGGTCCCCCGCTGTGGAGCCAACATGTGTGCCCAATGCGTGTGTGTGTGTGTGTGTGAAAGAGGGAGAGAGAGAGAGAGAGAGAGAGAGAGATTCTGCAATGGTGTGCACGCATGTGTGCCCAATATATACACAATGAGCACAGTGTGTGTGTGTGTGTGTGTGGGTGTGTGTCAGGGAGGCAGCCACCGCGCAGGTTCTGCTCCTTCTGCAAGCTAAAGACGACTGTAAAAGTTGATGGCGCTCAAGAGAAAGCTCCCGTTTTATCGAAGCGTCCTCCCCGTATAGGTTGTAAAACGTGTGCTTTTTCACTACCCACCACACTTCCAAATGTACATAATTTGACAGCGGCGCATTTATTGCGTAACACCTGAGGGACGAAGAAAGAAGAAGAGTAAAATAAAAAAAACACCCCTAGTACTTTAAAGTTCAGTTGATTTTTTTTTCCTTTTTATATATATATATATATATATATACATATATATATATATATATATATATATATATATATATAGCGGAGGGACAGTCCAGGGACAGTCTCTCTGACAGATGCTGGACTGGAAGTACATGGAAAGACCGTTGAATGTAAATTTCAAAGTTCCCGCGCTACGCGCACGTCTTTTCCATGCAATGTGGCAAAAAAACCAAAAACATGGCACGGCACTGCAGCGACATATCTGTCTGATCTCATTTACGGCTTGTGTTTACACTGCAGCCCCAAGCGGCCCGAATCTGATTCGATTTTTTTTGACGCCCTCACCGATGTGACCCAGCCACGGTTCACGGCAGTGTGAACAGCAGAAATCCCAAAGGACCTGATCTTTTCAAATTGGGCCGCGTGCCAGCAAACATCCTCAAATCCTGGATGAAGCCCGATTCACTGAAAACATCACAGCTCCGCCTCTCCAGGCCTCAGCTCCGCCTCCACACTCCCAGCAGGGGCCGCCGCCTGGCGAAGGGGCCTAATTGCAACGCACGCGTAGCGACCACTTTATTATGCACACCTCGCATGTGTTGGGTGCCGAATAAAGTGGCCGGCCAGTATTGACAAAGTCAGATTCCTCTCCAACTACTGTAACACAAAAAAATGAGAACTTCATGTATCTCTTGTTCTTGTAGTTCTGTTTGGCAGCTCATGCCAGAAAGTAGCAACAACGCACAAGCATCACTGAGTGTAAAAATTAGGCTCCGAGGCTGGAAGTCCCTCCACTTGCATATGGAAGAGTGCACCTGTCTTGAATCCAATGAAATGAGCAGAACGTGAAAACTCAGTAAAGCCCCAGTAGGGAAATCAAACCCACAACTTTCTTGTTGCCCAACGCACCTTCTCCTTCCCTTCATCATCTTCTCCTTCATCCACCTGCTTCCACTGCACCCAGACCACAGTCTCCACGTCCCAGTTCACGCTGGACTGGAATTTTTAAAAAGAAGTTTGATTTAGAAAAGAGTTGAATCTGCGGAGGAAATCTGGGAATTGCTTGCAGTGTAAAGATGACATCAGCCGTGTTGTTGCCTCCGACTCCACTGGAAAACATACAAACACGTCTCGGTGTTTGTCTCTCTCCTTCCACCGCTCGCCCCCCACCCGTACCCCCACCTCCACCCGCCCCTGTCTAACCCCAAGTCCAACCTCACTCACCTCCCCCACCTTCCCCCGCTTCTCTCATTCTCGGCATGTATGTTTGGCAGGGCAATGTGCCTGCTGCAGCCGCAGGCCAGTTCTCTATATTAGATGTCAGGCCTCAGATAGGGACGCGGCCTGTGGGTAAACACTTTGACAGCTTCAACAGAAGATATTTTGTTGGGCGAAATGGAGTCTGCATTACTTCAGGTGAAAGGAGACGCCGGGGCGGAGGAGCCGGATGTTGGCAGCCGGCGTTTATTTGAAACTGAACCGGCAGAGAAGTTTTATTTTTCAGTTAGTTTTCAAGGTAATTAGTTGTGACACTCATTATGCCACGTCACACGTGTTTTTTTTTTTTTTTAATATTTTGTACGAATGAAAAACTCCATTATGTTTAATTAGATTTGCTCCAATGCCAGCGAAATTTACACATATTAAGTCCTCGGAGCGATCGGAATTACTGTGCCGGACATCTTTAAAAAAAACTCTCCACCGTCTATGCAGCATTAACAGATTATGGAGATTGCAGGCGTCCACATCACAGAATTAATTAATGGCAGTAAACAGCACGAGGAACCACCGGGCGAAAATATGAGGACTTCTCGGGAGCGTCTTCGCTTTTTACGGCCGCATTAAAAAAAAACGCACAGGAAAAGTGTGTGCGTGTGTGTGTGTGTGTGTGTGTACATGCATGTGTCTCTGTATGCATGTGTAGGAGAAAAGGTAGGGGGGCATATACAGGATGATTTCGTGGATGCATGAGCTTCAGTATGGCAAATTAAATTTGAATGCAAATGCGGCGGTATTTCTTGACAGTCAGTGATAAAAACCCTATTATGTTTAATGATATGCTTTGTGAATATTGTGCAGTGGAGATTGGTCCTCGGCATGGGGGGGGGGGGCGGTGCGCTTGGCGGTGGTGGTGGTTTGTCTTCCGCAGCCTGCCCGCTGTCCCCACGGCGGCTTCAAGCAGCCCGGCTGCAGGTTTTTTGTCTCTACGTCTCTGCAGCTTCTCTCGAGGATCTTTGGCAGACCTGAAACTGTCTCCTCCGCAGACTTTGCAGGTTTACAGGGTTGTTTGCTTCGTGTGCAAATGACCGTCTACATCCAGTGCAGCACCTGTTATTAGTCTTTTGTTGCCCGTCAGGACAGGACAAATAGTAACTTTTCCCTTCTTTGCATTTCATTCTTTCTCTTCCGCCTACATGTGTACTGTACTGCGGCTGTTATCGCCTCACAGCAGCACAGTTGTGGGTTCTATTCTGTGCCTGTTTGTGTGGACTTTGCATGTTCTGCCCTGCATCTGAATGCAGGACAAATGATAATATTGGAGATTTAAATCGGTAAAACAAAATAAAAAAAAACACCAGAACAGGTCACTAGAGCTCATTTGGACCTAAACACTCAGTGTATTTAGTTGTGAGTGTAAAAAGGTTGTGAGTCCTGCTCTAAAATATGCACCGGTGCTCCTAATGAGGTGGCGAGTGTTTGGCGACCCGTCCGCTTGCAGCCTGTTGATTTGGTTTGACGTCTCTGGATGTCTCGCCGTTAGGCAGGAATAATCCCAACGTCACCGCACGACTGCAAGGCACCCAGGCTGTGTGTCTTTAACACAGTCTGATTCTGGGTGGAGGCAGCAACTTCCTGTTGTGGTGTAAAATTGAACCACTTTTAAGTGGGAGTGACGGACTGTTATACGTCTCTGACATACATGAATTCAAATTCCTAAGTTTAGAGTAATCAAGGTTTGGAAAGATGTTGAGGGGTAAAAAAAAAAAAAGAAATTATTTGAATGCTAAAAAACAAGCATATTTAAATAAAAAGTAGTAAGTACAGAGGAAATTGTCAAGTGCAATCTTGTTTTATGATGCATCTTTAAAATATTTTGTTCTATATTCTGTTCTTCTTTAATATGTAATAAATATACATGTGAATAGAAAGACTTCAATTTGTCGGGGAAGAGACAAAAAGGAGTTGAGGGCGAGCCAACGCATTAGTCTATCAGTGGCTTTAGGTGACATCATAATTGGCTGATTTTATAGTTTTTAGCACATTTTCAGGAAAGTAGAGAAAGCAACAGAAGTAAAATAGTTCACTTCAGGGAAGCTCACTGACAGGCTACAGAGACATATTATTGCTGGGAAAAAGAAAACATTGTCAAAGTGAATTCTGAATTCCATGAAGCTCCTTTGAATTCACGGTGACAGAACGCATGAGAGGTTTATTAAGCTGTTGATGTTTGGCTGCCTGCGTGGATGTTCTGCTCAGGGGCGTTTGGCTCCAGCCAGGTGAGCCAAGAACAAACAAGCTGTCAGGAGTCATCACGTCTCCCGCACTCGACACGTGAGCGCACCGGCGTGTCTGTCCGCCGGCGGCGCCTCACGACCGGCGGCCAGCGTCTGGAGGCCCCGCCTCCGAGTGACAGCAGGGCCGCCGCCGCCGCCGACGAGACGGTTTGTTGTTCCCGCCTGGATGGATGTGACGAGCGGCTCTGAGATGGATATCCCGGCAATGCATACGCGGTGAAGAAAAAAGAAGCAGGTACACTTCAAGAGTTTTTGTTTAAAAAATTGTACTGCAATAGATAGATGGATAGATAGATAGATAGATAGATAGATAGATAGATAGATAGATAGATAGATGGATAGATAGATAGATAGATAGATAGATAGATAGATGTACTTTACTGATCCCAAATTGGGACACTACAGCTCTTAAAAAAACAGTACAAAATGAACTACACAGTAGTTACAAAAACACTCAAATCAACATAAACATACCCTCACATTCTGCTTGATCATGTCCTTTCATAGGCAACAACAAACAACAGCTGATGTTAAGAATAGAAATAGTACACACCACTAGGTGTCTGAAAGGACACACTGTTCTCCTATCTGGGTTCCCATTTCTACCGAATGCTCTGTAGGATTGGGTGCCTTTGAGACTCTCAAAACAGACTTCGATTGTTCAGTGCAGACTTCATTTCTTGCCACAACAGTGCCGGTAACCAGCAGTGCGCTGGAGTGAGTCAACTCTGTTTAAAATGCTCACTTCATGCTGGAAATAAATAAGCAAAAAATGCTTCAGAACTTTATAAATGAATCACCTCAGGTGATTTTCTCCAGGCTCATTTGAGACAAGTTTTGTTTCACTTCATTATTTGTGTTTCTAATGAATTTTGTGGGGGGGTTTTTTGGTTGTTGTTGTTGTTGTTGTTGTTGTTGTTGTTGTTGTTGTTTATCCATCAACGTTCACAGGAGGACTGTGAGCTGTGGAAAAAAGAAACAGGACTAAAAGTGCATTTTTCTGCCTAACTCACTCGGGTACAGTCCCCCAAACCTGACAACACCCCCATACACACACACGCACGCACACACACACACACACACACACTGCCCAGCTCTAATCCTCCTGCTTTTGAATGACAGGATTATTTTTTTGTTGCGAGAGAACATTTGAGATAAGTATCACTATCTCTTTTTCCATCACTCCGACTGCAGGTTATTGAATATCCCAGCGGAGGGAAAAAAACTAATTACTAAACATGTCTGGCTAAGAGAGTTATCAGCCAGATAGCCCGCAGTGCCGCCACGTTCTCGCCCTTTTCTTTTTCTGTTGTTGTTCTTGTGCAAACTAATTAGTTTTTTTTTTTATTCTCCCTCCCCTTTTTTATGATTATAACAGTCAGCAGCTCCCAAAACTAATTCTGACCTTTCATTGGAATTATGACACACAGGCAGAGATTCAAAGGTTTTGATTGAACCTGCGCTGCTGTTTGCTCAGTTCGGCTCCACTGCGCAGGAGTCGTGAGTCTCTTCCTGTTTTGCTGTTGTTGCCGGTGTGCCGGTGCTGTTTTTTGGTTTTTTGGTTTTTTTTCCCGAAATACTTTCATTATGGAACACTAACCCCACATCCCACCCTGTGAAACTCTGATGAAACCATGAGATGGCAGATTTAGGGCTGCAGTGATTCCTCTCAAACCTTTTGCTAATGAGCCATCACCTGCACACACGCAAGCTTATTTGGTTTTTAATTGGGAGGCGGTAAAACTGTTGTGTCTATTCAAAGGCTATGTGTGTGTGTGTGTGTTTGTGTTTGTGTGTGCGCTTGTACGGTATTAGTCCAGTATTGTGTTTCCTAACTTTGGGATAAAACAACACAATTAGCTGCTCCAGCGGTTGAGCGCTCAAATCCCAGCAATGCCTTCGACTAATAAACACCGCTAATAAGGCGGCTCAGAGAGTCGTGGTGACCATTTGCGCACTAAACAGATTGCTTCAGCCGGCGTTTAACTCCGTCTGCAAGCGAGCGACTTATGCATATTCATTTGAAAATTCTAAAAAAAAAAAAAAAGTCAATAACGACGGTGGGCGGAACGCCTAAATGTCTGTGTTTATAGATTTAAATTGCAGATTAGACCTTTAAAATCTTACCTTCGTCTCGCCCGTCGGCAAAATGCGGCGCCGCGGGCCGGCTGCAGGTTCGGCGCAGCTTCACGTCGACAGCTCGAAGCGGCGACGTCCAGGTGTCTGGTCGCCGTCTCCGTCAGCCGTTGCCAGGAAACAAGACAAAACAGAGATGACATGCTAATTAGTGAGAGACCCTGGTAGGCCTGTTGATGTTCTCAGCAGCAGCAGGCCGGGCTTAACGCAGGCTTTCATCCATCTCCTGCTTGATGTCTGGCATAGGCATGTAAGAAGGAGGAGGCGGGGGCGGAGGTGGGGGGGGGGGGCAGTGCTGCATCATGAGATACTGTGGGAAAAAAAAGATAAATAAATAAATAAGGTAGGTTGAATTTGTCAGTTTTCGGCACTGTGAACATTCAAAGCCTGGACGCAGGAACATCAGAGCCACTCGGGAATCGTTTGCAGTTGTCGTCGCTTGCAGGGTTGTTTATTCTGGATCGGGGGTGCTGAACTCATTTTCACCCAGGGACACATGGGCATTACTGTGCCCTCGAGGAGCCCGTTATTGATGTATATTTAGGTTTATTGAGAGGCAGGATGTGAAGCTCAGTGGTTCTAGTGATTTTTTTTTTTTTCTTCTTTTAGACGTATATCTAGACTGTTATTGTCTCAAGAGGGAAATTTGCTTTCAGTGGCTGGAACAGGTGCAGTGAGGAAAGACATCACACATGTGACAGAACACAGGGAGCAAAAACAACACATGAACGGATATACTCCACACAACAATGACGGAAGGCTTCTGATTTTGATTGTGCTGTATCTGCATGCTGTGGTGCCGCTGTTCTATTCTGTTCTATTGAAATTGCAAAGCATCTGTCGTTCAGCTTTGTGAGTTTGTGTGGTCTTGGTGCGTGGTTAATTTTGTCCAGACAATGAAGTTGATTTGTAAGAAATTTATTTCAGTGGTTCTTTGTTCGAATCAAAGCAGGGGTCTCCAGGAAGGTCAGTTAGCCCGGCTGGAGGGGCAAAAGAAACCGTAACGGAAAGGATGTCGGAGTCAATTTAATACACACACAGACACAAGAAAGGACGAGTAAAAAGAAGGTTGTGTGTTCCGTTCACGGCACGGGACCTCGGGCCCCTGGGGGACTTATCTCCACCGGCCGCGTTGCCGATCCGTTAATGGCTGGCATCATAACTCTCGCCGCGCCGGCTGTTTGCCGCAGCTTCTGTCACAGGTTCATCATTACGCTGATAGCTCAACACTTGGCAGTGAAACAAAGTAGCCTCCTACCGCCGTAGATCAATCCCCGTGACGCCAGAGGGAACCCGGGGAGTAAATCCGCGGCGAGAGCAGGGAGAGGGCGCGCAAAGCCGTTTGGAGGCATCGGAACCCGTGGCCTCTTATAGGAGAGAGCCTTTCAATTTGCATGCCGTCGACGTTTCTCCTCCAGACGCTAATTAACAGCCAAGAAAATAGCTTTGGAGGATTAAAATGAATATACATACATATATAGTGAATTAAAAAAAGAACACCTGCTGATATGAATGAATATGCATGAAGTGAGCTCTATTGTACAACCGCACGCAAGTGGGACGAGTGCAACTGTTTCCATGAAAAGACTGAGGGTGAAGTACAACACAGCCAATGTGTTACACAAGCTGTATAATTTCATATTAGCAACCCCACATTTCCATCTTACAGCATAAATCTATTTGTCTTATTGCTAACACAATAACACAGTTCTCAAGCACTCAAGTCACGTAGTTTACATTTACAGTTATCTTTGTCCTAATTTCGAAACTACAGAAGCTCACTGATTTTTTTTTTTTTTTACGGGCCGGATGTTCCTCCACCTCTACAGCAGGGAGCGACATGCCACCTATAGGTGCGACTAATTGACTATTAACCTCACAAACTGAAAAAGCAATGAAGTAGAATAGTTATGAAACGCTCACAGTCTCTATCCGTCTGCATTGCTGTCAGTGGTCCGTCAAGTTGTTGGCGTGAAATACTGCGCAGACACTGTTGATTAGCACCTGCAGAACCCGTCTATTCTGCCGTCCGTGTTTTCATGCTGCGGCTGCCGCACACGAGGGTCATCGTCCTCCGTGCACTTCCGGCAGGGGACTTGTCACACTCGCTATCACTTGTGGCTGAGCAGAGAAGCCGCTATTAGTGCCCCGTTCTCCGCAGGGTCAACGCCTTTACAGCGGCTTGGCTGCACTTAGACAGATTGCTGCGTTTATCCGCTCCATAGTCGGGGGGTTGGGACGACCGGACCCCCTGCGAGGACAGGACCCTTGATGAGATGACGGCAGCAGAATGTGGTTAAACATGTGTTTGGCCATGTGGAAGTCCAACCCAGACTGATGTCGAGGCACATGGCCTCTATGTGACTCTATCGCCCAGCTAACTCGCTCATACTGCTGCTTGATGTTTCTGCCTGTTGGTTTCTAAGGACCCATATCTCAACAATTTTCAGATATTTGTGTTTAATTCCGGAATCTAGTAGAGCAGCAGACATTCCAGATGTTTGTTTACGTAGTTCGCAAATAAAACAGTCCAATATGATGCAGGCTCCCTGGATTTATATTTTATTCTGTAGAACAATTAATCGCTTGAGTTCTCCAGAAAACATGTTTAACCCTCTGTTTGCTGCCTCCTGCCAGTGCTGGTTGTTAGCTCCCTGCTGAAAACGTAACATCAGTGTGGCGGTGTCACACTAACCTAGGATACATATCAGGGGAGTTTTGGTGTTCTCTGTGACATCACAGAGGTCTGGTTTCCAGAAATGCTCATTTCATCACCAACGTCCTGGAAAGTATAGGAAGCAAAAGGAGGCAAAGGATGGACTTTTCTCATTTCTCACAGGCTGGAGACACATGCAGTGGTCTGAGGTGAATTTTGGTTTTAATGTAACCTTTAAATACAAATATATAACCTTTAAAACAATAAAGTGAAGTGAAGGATAGACTTTACTGACAGGGTAGAAGCACAGATTATTGTTAGGAAACATTGCTGAAGTGATTTTGTGACAGTCAGAAGCTGTGAAATGGTTTTTTAACCCAAAAAAAAAGTCTTTGAGAGTTCTGTACTTAAGTAACGCAAGACATGATACATCCGCACTCCTCGGGCCTGTAAATCATCGGTTTAAGAGCCACAAGACTATTCACGCTGTCAGCCAAGCTCGCAGAAATGAAAGGTAACACAGAGGGGGAGAGAGAGGGAGGGAAAGAGAGAGTTCCTGTCACAAATCTCATCCTCTCCTGACACCTGTCATCCTTCACTTCTTTTCTCTTCTTTTTTTTTTTTTTTTCAACAGAAGGGGCATTTTCATTCTGTGGAGCCAGGAAGAAAATAATTGAATAACCCTCTTGGTCAAATATTTTTGGTGCAACTTCAGGGGTTTGATAAATTAGGTGGCCCCCGGAAATCGATAGAGCCTCCTTTCTTGGAATAGGTCAAGATGGGATTTGTCAAATTCTGGGCGAGAAAGGAGTCCATTAAGTTTTACACAGTGAGTTGTAATTCAGCGATAAGAAAAAGGTAAAGGACGGTGTGTGTGTGTGTGTGTGTGTGTGTGTGTGTGTTTATATTTCCTCAATTATTAAATGGTGTGTAGCAGAGCAAAGACAGCTCCATTTTCAATTTTACATCACAGTTTCTTTCAATTATATCTTTTTTTTCAAGTCTAGGACTTTAGGCTGTTATGATTCCAAATCCGATCTCGAAGGATGAACGGATGGATGGATAGATGTATGACTGCTTATATTACAGCCATTTTTTTTTTTCCATCCTGGATGCCAGTAGAGCATCTTTGCACAATAAGTGACTGGAAACCTCTGTACAACTCCAGGATTTTTAGCCCTCTGTTTACAGCCTCCGTAGAAAACTGCCAAATTTAGCTGCCAGCTATAATTCATGCTTTGTAGGACCTTCCAGTTGGAATGAGGCAATAGCGAGGCAGGGGGCAGAGCCAACACCAGGCTGCGGACATTGTCACTTTCTCAAAAGTGATAAGTGATAAAGGAAAGCACGTATTATTGTCTTTTCTCCGAGGTTCATTGTCTGAAAACAAGATAAAATTTAAATAAGCACAGCAATATGAATGTGCAATTCTGTTGTTTTTAGTATTATTCTTGTGATCTAAAACTGAAGTTTAAAATAAATGGAACACTACATTTATCACCAGCAAAGATGTTTTGAAAATGAGGGTTTTCCTCAGAAAAGAAAAACAACACTCAAACCTGTAATCGCTTTTGCGGCAACTTGGTCACAAAACAAACAGGCTGCAACCAGAACACTGATAGATTATTACCGAGGGAGCAGCATACGGTAATTTGCCGGCCGCAGCTGTGGTGAAGAAATGTTAAAACAAATGTAAAGGCATTAAGCGTTCCCTCTGCTATTACAGTACAATAGATGGTAACTGTGTTTAATATAACGTATGCAATCCAAATTAAGTTGTACATCTCGGCTAACCACACACACACACACACACACACACACACACACACACACACACCACACACACACACAAGGACGGCAGCGATAACCGCAGATGCCACTTTGTTGACAGTAAAACTTCAGGGGGAACTGTCCATTTTCCAGTGGTGCTGAAACCACTGCTGGCTATTCCACAACAGTGTCTATTGCTGCTGGAGCCTCATAAATCCACTTTGTCTGGGACAGAACCTGTAGATTTTTACCAATATAAACAAACCCCGCCAAACAACCACGACAATAAAAGATGAACAATAGAAGGGAGAAGCACATCCGTCTTCTTCAGGCTGCGACAGATTTTCCATGTGACACCCGGAATTGGAGAGGAAGATGGCATCCTGTCACGACGCCCCCCCCCCCCCCCTTTCCAACGCTCCAACTTCTGGCATGCTAATGGCTGAGAGTCTTAATTAAAATGTCAAGGTGGCGTGATGTCCCATTAAGGCTCGCCTCCCCTCCCCGCGCCTTTTCCTGCTTCTGATCCTCCCCAGGGACCTATTAAGTCCGAGCCAAAATGATTGAAGTTCAAAGAGGTGAGCCCGAAGGTTGGGCGCTCATCGCGTTGCGCTTCGCCGTCATCCCAGCATCCTCCAACCCTGACCTTTAGTGAGACAGCCGTCCCCGCTAATGTGCTCGCATATCTAATGAGGGGAGGCTTTGGACTCAGACTCCCCCTGTCAGCCGGGGGAGGCGATAATGCCACCCACCGTTATCCTCCCGCCTTTTAAGCAGCCCGCCCCTCGCGTGCACACAGACCAAACAAAACAAAGGCGAGGCAATTTGTCGAGCTCCCCCCACCCCGTCCTTCATTGTTGGACCATCTTGTGGCACTTTGCGTCTTTTGATTCACCCTTTTTCTCCTTTCTAATCCCGCGCCTGTCTTTTCCCCAACAAAGCCTGTTTTGTACCTCTTGTCTTTTCCCTTCTCCCGGAAAAGGTTATTGAAAAGGACAGGGCAGCGCCGTCTTTTCATAACAGGCTCCCGCCAGGCACGGCTATTCTAATGAGCTACTTGCATCTCATTGCAATAAGGCCTCAACCATATAAATTACATTTGTCTGACAGGAGCCGTGCCCCAAATTGCACACTTTTGTTAGAGACCCTTCCACACATAGGACACTTGTTCAGTAGTGCATTCATTTCAGCACGCGCAATGCAACGAATATCGCCCACTGCCATTTTGCACAGACAGTCCTAGGGTTTACTCCCTGCAACACCTTCTACTACTAATTCTGCTATTTAAACTGTTCACAGAGGCTAAAAAGCAAACACAAAATGGGCCACTGCAGTTGAGAGGATGTCAATTTTCTTGCTGCAGATGAGTCAACTTCAGGGTTGGAGTTAGACTTTAGGGAACTAAGGCGGTACGACACCCCCAGAATAGTCACCAGTATCCATCAACACAGAGTATCAACACAGAGGCAAACAACTCGCCACACTCACAACTACATGTGGGCCAAATTCCAGAGTTCCTTAGAAGGAATCTACGCTGACACAGGGAGAATATGCAGACTACACATATGAAGGCAGCAGATGCTAAATGGACGTCGTGCATGGAGAACTTTTCTACCCCGGTCCCGACTGAGCCACGACTGCTAAATGACAGGAATCGAACCCGCAACATTTTTCCTGCTGTGCTGTGCTTCCTCTTCTGAGCCAGGCAGCATTTATCGTACAACTAGAAAACACATGTTAATTCCATTAACACAGATCGTATCTTTGTCTTGCAACCCCAGACGATAACACACACACACACACACACACACACTCACACACACCTCTTACCATATTCACACGTGTCTTGGGAGGGGGGGAGAGGGAGAAAGGGAAGCACCACCTCCACCACCACCTCCACCACCACCTCACCCCCCCCCCCCACCCCTTCCACCATAGTTCCCTCTTGACCTCCCCGGAGACAATTATCGCCACCCTCCGCCATCTCGCCTTTAATGGTGGCGGGCAGGCTGGGGGTCAAGGTAATCACCGGGCCGTGAATATTTGTGCCCACTCACTTCATCAGTGTGAGATTACCAACAGGGAAGTCAATGAGCGTTTCCCTAATGAAGGGTCTACACTCGTGCCCAATGGACCCGTTAGTTTTTATCTTCTGTCCTTATATGGTATCAGCAAGGCCCCCGCCCCTCCTCCCACCCCCCCACCCCCAGATATCACGGCTCATGTGTGGGACAGTAGGTGGCGTCTGTGCACGCGGCCGTGCAGGGAAGCCGCAGCTCTGGGGGCCGTTTGCCGGGCATAATGGTACAGTCCAGTAGGTTCGAGGGAGCATCAAACAGCGGGGTTTGTTTTCATTAGCAGTCCACCACTCTCTGTTTCCCTCTCTTTTTTTCTTTTTATCTTAAGTTTCTGCACAATCTAAAATAACTGCGTGCTTTGTCAATGATGATGGTGCGTCTCGTACCAGGTTATTAAGGAATGAATATCTTTGTTTTCATGCCGCTGAGGCTTTTAAAATGATCTCTGCTGAAATGATCCAGTAAACAACCGCACTCTTGTTGTGGCTGTGGCTCTTGTAACACTCAAAGTAATTTGTGGGTTCATGCCGCTTTTGTGCAAAAAAAAAAAAAAACACGCACACACGCACACACCAAAAGGTTCTCAGACCTATAACTTCAAGAAATTGGAAAGTTGGTTTTGTGATATATATTTTCAATCAGTTCGTACATTTTCTAATAAGGGAGGAGACACTGTTTGGCCGACAAACACCGAGACCGTTTTTGTGATGCACGCACACAAAGCACCGACACGCACAGGAAGTGTGCAATGAGGAGCAAAAACACACTTTTGCCTGCCTGGAAATCTTTCTCAGGTGCTTACACACACACACACACACACACACACACACACATTAAGATACATACCTAAACACACAGAGCTGCTCGGGCCCCTCGCTCTGCCGCGCTCCAGCGACCCTATCTTATTAAAGCCTGTCAGCATAGCTAGCACTATCATAAGCTTTTTATTATTGACTCGGAAAATATGATAATTTGGAAATCACAGGCCGCCTCCTAAAGACTCCACCGTCACTTTCAATTTTAGCCGCTATCCCTTCTTTTAATGGGTACGATGAGATAGCAGTGGGGGGAAACTTCACAAGCTTCACGAGCCGCTCGCTCCCCCTCATACCATCTCACTGCTGCCTTTTAAATTATTTATTTATCTGCGTCTGTGTGTGTGTGTATGCGCGGTTTTTTTTTAATTAGTACATTATAATTGAGGTCTATCACCTATTGCACCTTCAAAGGAAGCTAAAACAAATTTAATTAAAAGCGGTATCTGCTTTCATTGGGGGAATTGAATTATGTTTGAAGTGGGAGAGATTGCCAGCTGACAATATGTTCTCTCTTATTAAATCATCTCCTTTAGCCTGCACTTTTCATAGCTACCTGAAAGTAATCCAAAGTATTTCTGACACCTGGTTCAGCCGCCGCTCTTTATGAAGTTTGTGTGTGCGTCTATGTGTGTGTGTGTGTGTGTGTGTGTGTGTGTGTGTGTGTGTGTGTGTGTGTGTGTGTACAGTAGGGCATATTGATTTACTGAATATCAAAACGGGGGTTTATATCGAGGCAGTTAGCTCACAGATGGGAAGTTTATGGCCAAACGTAAAGCAGCCACGACAACTCTCACTCTTCCACCCACTGATTTCTTCTCCTCCTCCTCCTCCTCCTCCTATCAGCTCTCATCTGCTTCTTCCTTCTCAGCGCTCTCAGAATTCTGGGATTACCTCCCCCCTATCTATTCTTTGCATTCCCGGCAGGCTCGCCGTCTGATCCATAATTCAACAGCGCCTCCTATTTCTGACCAAACTACAATTTGAACTGTCCCATAATCTCCATCTGGCACTTGGAGCCTTAATCGGAGTAAACACTGTTGCTTCAATATTTTATTGACCCGCCCTCCTCTGTCTTGATAAGACATAATTGGCATTTCTAATCTGGAGCAGGGGAAATCTCTGCAACACGTCGAGAAAAGAGACTTCTTCTTCTTTTTTTTTTTTTTCTTGTGCCACACGGGTGGTCAGAACAAGCTGCAGAGGGGCGAGGTGAAGGAGGGACGGTCAAAATGTAGCACAAAGTAATCCTTCCTTCAAAAAAGGGAGGAAAAAAACAGCCTGGAGTTAACAGAGGGCCCCGCTCCTCCCCGGAAGGTGCAACAGGAAGGTAGCCTTGAGCTGTGGCCTGGAAGAGCACTCGGCTCTATGATTGCCGCTATATAATCCTCTCCATTTGAAGAGGCTTCGCCTGGGGAAGCAGCTCCAAGAACAATGCTGAAGGGCAGGAATGGCCCTGAGAAAAAGCCTCAGAGGCAAAAGGGAAGGTTCTCCCTCTTGGCTTGAAAGCAATCTGATATCCGCGGCTGCGGCTGTGAAACCGCGGCAGGCGCGAGCTGCGTCTCCGTCGAGCTTGAAATTGCGAATACAAACTGCGCCTCATGGAAATTTTCCTGCGATTCAGATAAACCTCCTGCATGCATATTTGGCGGAAAGCTTTTGTGCTGGCGTCACATGACGTACCCAGTGTGTGGATGAAAGAGTAGACTGAGAGTTTCATCAAAAAAAAAAAGCAATATTGGATGGAAACAGCAGAGAAATTCAGAATGGAGTGAGATTCAGGAATTGCTGTCAAACGGTCAACTTATCACAGCATTGGCGAATAGAAACATTGTTCTCAGGGTGGAGACAAAGTCCCAATAATTTCATGCAGTGTTTGATAAGTCACAAGCTTATATTGGAAAAAAGAAAATCTGATGGTTTGAGCATTGGTTCGATGTGCGAAAAGAAAAAAAGAAACGCATCAAGCGAGCGCAACTGTGTTTGTGAAATGAATGAGATATTCTTTAAAAGTATTAAAAGGTTTTTTGACACTCGCTTCCAGTCCACTTAACAGCGACGACCCTGTTGTCAGCCTGTTCGCTCAATGGAGTTGCAGTCAAGCAAGTGACCGTGTACAGGGAGCCAGTTTGTTTTGGTCTACGCACAGCGCAAAAGCGCGACATTTAATGGTGAAACCACATCCAACACAGCCCCTTTAAGCTACTGATTCTAAAATTAGCACCAACAAAAATCATCTTGTTAGTGTTTTTGTGCTGTGCTGCTATTTTCAGCCCTCGCAAGTTTTATATTTATTTTTTTTATTTCATTTTTAGTCATTTTTTTGCTGTTTGGTCTCATCCCAAAGTTGTATCCAGGCTGAGCAACCAAAAAAGAGAGAATAGTATCCTAATAAAAATAGAAGCATGTCATTTCATTTTTGAAGAGGGAGACTTGTGGGGTTTTTTTTTACTTATTTTTTTTGCCTCCATGCTGCCTCATGTGGGCCGAGGGGACAAAGACTTTACAAATAGCACCTTAAACGCTGCCACGCTCGCTCAGCCACTGATGCGATTTCGATGGGGGGGGGGGCTTGCCTGAACCCCCCCCCCCCCCAACCCCCGCTCACCCTCCCTTCTCCCCCCTCCTCCCTACCTCCATTACCCGCTAGCCCTGCCACCGCCCGCCTCCCTTTGATCTCGCCTCTTATTGTCATCTCACAATCCCCCCAGTTTTGAGGGGGTGGCTTGTTGGCTTCCTCTCGTCCATTTTCCCGCCGCCGCAGATTCTCCGTGGCTGCAAATCGCCACCAAAAAAAATTGCAAACTTCTTCTTTCAGAAAAAAAAAACCCCTTCAGGTTTAAAGTATGAGCCGGCTGATATTCAGCGCACCTGCTTACAATTTCACAGCGATTGAAACAACGCAGTGAGTACGGGTGGCGGCGTCAGGCAGATCAGCCCACTTTTTTGTTCTTTTTTTTTTGCATTGAAAACATTTTTCCATTAAGGTTTGGTAGTATTTTTCTTCCTTTCCCCCCTGAGGGGCAGATCTTCTGAATGTGAGGAAGATGGAAAATTGGCCGGCTGAGAGCTAATGGATCAGAATTACCGCCGTCACAAAGTTTGGACGAGAGCTGACAAAATTGCTTTCTCCCCCCCCCCCTCCATCCTTTTCCCCTCCCCCCCTTCCTCCCCTCCATCCTTTCCCCCTCCCCTCTTCTTACCCTCCATCCCTTCCTCCCTCCTCCTCGTACAGCAGGCGTGTCAGTGCGAGACGCAGACAGAGAAATCCATCTGTAACGCCGGCATTGTCAGCGACTCACAATTTACACCCGTCCCTCTTTGCAGCTGTTCCTGTGCTTGATGGCGTGATAAATTAATCTTTTTCCGTGCCGCTGCGTCAATTCTTTTAAAGGAATACATTAAGACACGTTTGGGACGTTTCTCTCTTTTTTTTTTCCCTGAAGTAAACAATTTTTTTTTTCTATCTCTTTCCTCCCTCAGTCGCCATGACAAATCAGTCTCATGGATGCTGGGAGGACGAAGGAGCAGAAGGAGAGCTGAGAGAGAAAAGGTTGTGGGGAGGTGTCGGGGGGCTGGATAGAAGAGTGACGGGGATGAGGCGAATAAAAAGAGATTTTAGGAAGCTGACGCACAAGAGTGTGAGGTTTAAGCACTCGTCCAAGTGTCCTGCGGGCAAATAAATACAGTGGTCATAGCCGATCGAAAGTAATATCTTACTCTGAGATTTCCTCCAGAAAAAAAAAAACAACAACGGCAACTCGTCATCCGTTATCGAATCGCAGCGCAGATTGTCCATCAGCGTATTTATTCATTGATCTTTTATTGCACCTCCTGTCCTCAAACGGATCCATTATCTTGAGGATCTGCGAGGGCCCCACAGTGGCGTTGCAAAGGCAGTGATTACCAACCCACAGAGACACTCGCTGTAGATTGAGTTCTCGCCGTCGCTTCCACACTGACGTTGCAGTGCTGAAGGCGCACCTGAGTGACTGGCACGTGTCTTGCGGTACTGACGCAGCGAGGAACTGAAGGGCAAATTAGCAAGTTTATTTCAGGCATATTCAAATTAGCTCTGAGCTGTGATAAAGGCACAGAGACCGAGCTAGCGTGCTTCTGATAAGCCAGCAACAGTGAGAGCGGGGCAGGTTTTCCTGAGGGGTTGCTGGGCAGGCAACCCTGGGATCTGAATCTGTAGGTTACCTTTCCATTAATCAAACCAGGTGACTCATACATATATATATATATGTATCTATATATATATAGATACATATATATATATATGTATCTATAGTATTAATAGATATAGCATTCATATATAGCATTAATGCGATAATCACAAGGAGATTGAATACAAGGCATAATGTGCTAACTTTTGTCGCTTTCATTCCCCCATAGTGAGGTCTTTAAGTGCTGTAGCACTATGTTTCGACACTGCATCCTGCTAAGGCGAGCTGTGTTTATTCTGTACCATTCACACCGTGGTGATGGTTTAAGCGACCACCTCCACACTAAACATCCAGGTGCAGCCAGCGTCCCTCAGAATGGCCTGGCAGCGCTTTGCCTTGCCAGTCGCTAACTAAAGCGATCGCTAAATTGCTGGCAACTGAATGCGCTGACCTGTCGTACACCCTACCGGTGCAGGGAACAAGTGTTTACGCATCCAGGAGCGGTATAACACAGAGAGAAAAGAATCCAATTTGGAACTTCACTAAAATGCATAGTAAGTGGGTATGGACGCAATGTTTTGAAAGAAATAATAACACAAAAGATTAAAATGGAAATCCTTTCTGTCTCACTTTGCTTCCTAATTAATACATTCTGGTAAGAATTGCTTTAACACCAGTATGGACAGAAAAACCGCCATCAAATGCAAAATATCAGAATTATAAACACGCAAATGAAAACCCGATTAATCGCAGTTAACTGTGGAAAATCAGAGATTAATCTAGATTTTAAAAAAAAATAATGGTTTGACCGCCCTAATAAATACATCTCTCCCTCTTATGTGAGGCAGAAAGCGCACAGTGCTGCTTTAAAGTTCCTCCTCCTGGTGAAACCTCCCTCTCCACTGCACCCGCCGCCGATGACGACAGACCGCTGCTGCTGCAGGCGACACCACCGGAGGAGCAACACCTCTACTATTTTTGATCTCTCTCTCCCCCCGAGCCCCGCCCACCCGAGGTGTTCTGGTATAACGAGAAACAATTTCCTGTGAGCCGGTTCCCATGGAGACTCGCTGAGGACCGCAGACGCAGGTGGCGAGTCCCTCGGCGACGAGCGCGAGGCAGCGCGGCCGCGATAAGCCTCGACTCATAACCGCCTCCTCCCCCCCCCCACCTCCATGTCACGGAAAAAGAAAAAAGAGCGTTGACGCCGTTGTGAAAGTGACGTCGACGGCGCCGCATTCTGCGAGGCAGACGCGCGTGAACTTCCAGAGGTCAGACAGCTCGTCTGGGACTTCAGAGTGGGAGGGCGCGACGACTTTTCCGGCGACAGATCTGCAGCGGTGCGGCGGGAGGCCCCCGCGGTGGCCAAATTAAAGGATATTCCTTTGTTTGACGAACTCCGCGGGGGCGTTCAAGCGACGGCAGAAATCTTTTTTTTTCCGCCATTTCTGAGATTTCGCTCCTTTTTTTACCCCCCCCCCCCCCCAACCCATCCTACGCCCCCTCCATCCTGGAAAAAAAAAAGGGATGTGAGGCATTGTCAAGACGAGCCCCCTGCAAAGAAGCAATTAAAAGCTTCGCCTTGTGAAGGTCTCGCCACGGCGCCGGCAGTACAACAGACCTTGTGATCGGGTGGGTGGGGGGGAGGATGAGGAGGAGACTGAAAAGCTTCCATCAGTTGTTTGATAACAGCAGTTTGCTGCTGCCAGTTTACCCAAAACAGCGGGCGCGTGCCGGTGCCGAAGCTCGCCGCCGCTTCCTTGGCGATAAAAATGCAAAAGTTGGAATCCATTTGTCAGTGACCAAACAGGCGTGATTCAGTCTTTTTATTTATTTATTTTTTTAAATTGACGGCGAACAAAACAAAGCTTTGAAGCCGTGTCAGCCTGCTGTTTGGAGACATAAAGGCGAGGACGGCGGCGGCGGCGGTGACAACAAGAGAGAGAAAAAACCCCAACATTTTCGAGCAATCAGTCGAGTTCACGGAATCTTTTTTGAATTACAGCTACGGCAAAAACATCGATTCTGCCTCTGCCAAATGTGCTTTAAGGGGCCCGGCTGCAGTTGATCCTGTGCAAACTGATGCAATCCGGGGTAAGGTTTGCCCACATTACATTTCAGTTTGTCTTTGTGTAGCGGCGGCGGCGGCGCCAATCACGGCCGGGGAGCAGTTTGGGAGCATGTCGAGCGTTTATGGTAACGACGCTAAAATTGTTGTCGTGGTGAATTAGCATTATCCCGCCGGTTTTGTGCGTAGGGTGACATAAGAGAAACTTGTCCTCGCTTGCCGCTGCCAGTTGGCATCAAGAAACGGGGCTCGGAGGCGCCGAGGAAGAGTGTGGGATGGAAAGAGGATGAGAGAGATTTCCAGAGGAGAGGGGGCACGATTATCGCTGCGCCGTGGCTTCAGCTGGAGGAGGTGGAGGAGGAGGAGGAGGAGGAAGAGGTGGAGGAGGAGGAGGAGGCTCAAAGGCTGACGAAGGAGACAGACAGACGGAGAGGACGATACCAGGCCGCCGCGCAAGCATTTTGCTGAAGGAAATTCCAAGCAACATTAGTGTGACTTAATGGCGCCACTGACAAAAAAATATAGCATTTTCTTTATTGACACTGCAGGTGAGATCGTACTTTCAGCTTTCAGTCGCACTTTATGGCAAGTACATAAAGGCTGTTTGTTTTACCCCCAGGTTCTAACGCTTGGCGCAGTCTGCCGGGAGTAAACACAGTGTGAGGAACGATGAATTAGCACTTTCCCTCAGAGGACAGCAGACAACCAGTTACTTTTGGTGTCATAAATTGTGTACTTTTGGACAAAATACTGAACATTCTTGAGCTTTTGCCCTCAGTTTAGAAACTAAGTGTGGAACAACAAACTGGCTCATCTACTTTCACTATGGTAGTGAAAGAACACCATTAGCGTAACAGTGTGCTAGCTAACGTTAGTATTTGTGAGCCAGCCTGCGTACGGTCTTTATGTCTGTTTTCAGCTCACCTTTAAACAAGGAAAGAAAATCCTACAAAGAAGCCGGAAAATTGATATGTGGTGCAATGCTACACAAAGCGGTGCAACATGCAGTGAAATGTACAACGTGTAGATGTTTCACAGGAGTATTAGGGTGAGGAAGTACCTGTTTCTTGTAGCAACATCACGCTATTAACCCGTTTAAAAAACACAACAAGCAGTAAAATTAGATTTAATGAGTGAGCCTTTGAAAGTACTCTGATTAAAACGTTTCATTTTAATACCTCGATTGGTGGTGCAAAAAAAACCCAAACAAATAGCAAATTCCAAAGTGTGGTTGTGCTTTTGAATCATCTTCAACAGTTTTTGTCTCAGCACTGCACTTTGAACTTTCACAGCTCTGGCAGGATACTGCAAAGTTTTCTCAACAGATGCTACACAGAGAGAAATTATCACTAAATCATTTGCACACCTAAAGAAACACAGATGTTTGACGCCTCTTTCCTCGATCTTTTCACGATGAATCTCTTCACCAAGCTTTTAGCGTTAGCCCGAGTGATTCATGAATCTTCCGCTCTCCCGACACTATTTTGCCGTCTCACTTTCACGCCACTAATAGAGTCAGTTTTATATAAAATATGAACTCAAGCACACCGCTCCCCATTTCTCAATTTATTTCACGCAGCCCTATACCTTTCCCTCGGCCCGCTTTCATCCCATTTTTCTCTGCTCTACACCATAATTTCCCATCAAATTCTCAGCTCACTTCAACATACTGTATCATATGCCTCAAAGCAAGAAAAAAAAAAAAAAAAAAACGCCGGCGAACAGGGGAGGGGAGCCAAATTCATATTACTTTCTGCGTTTTCGCGTGTCAAGTCATTAATGGACGGTGAGTGGAAGTGAAAAGCGGGAGCATTTTCATCTTTCCTTCCTCTGTCTCTTTCCACACTCGGCACGGAAGCACATGTAAATTGGCTGCGAAGGGAGAGGTAGAAAACAATTATGGGAGCGACGCCGCCCGGGAGAAATGAGTCTATTGCTTGACCTGTAATGAAGTGGAAAGTTGACAAGCCGGCTTTGTGCGACTCGCAGATTTGAATGCAAGGAAATGACTCTTCTGTACAGTCAACCAACAGGAAAAGATTGCCAATTATAAGTGCCGGGCTCCTCCCGCAGCCTGGCAGGCATACTGATGGCCGAGGGTGGCCGTGCATGTTTTAGCGCGCATGAATATTAATGCAAACATTTTAGATGAATCTCACTAACAAGACATAACAAATTATTAACCACTGATTCATCAAATATGATAAGATGGTCATTACTCATACTAATGGCATGTGGCCGCTGTAATTCCCCACTGGTTGTGGAAGAGACAAACCAAAAAGTAACCTGTTGAGGAAAAATGTGCAATTATTGGCAAGCTATGGAAAAAACATCTTGTTGGTCGGTCGCTTTGCTTCCCAAGTTAAAGGCAGCATTTAAAAGTTGGAAAAGTGAGCTGGCATCGCTACAGCGGCCGACCTCGACAAACAGTGGACAAAGCTCTCTTGACTCAACTCAACAGGGATTCTGCAGAAGAAGCCAAAATGAACATTTAATTCAAAATAATGGAGTTCCTGTTGCAAAGGCGGAGCGGATTGGTCCAGCACACTGTTTTTTGGGGTCAGTTTGAGGTTTCGCTTTCACAGTGACCGGTTGACAGGATGGTAATGGTCGACCGGCTTTGCTTCTAGGTTCTCTTATGCTTTACTGCAGTGCCTGCCAAATTCAGTGTGCTTTCAAACAAACGCAGGCCCTCAAAAATGTGACGTTTTTAGGAATGCTATTGATAATAGTGGTAAAATTAACTGACACTGTTTAATAAATAGATTAAAACAAAACAAAAACTCTGTGACTGATGGTGTCATTTCAAGTGTTGCCTGCTAATGTATGCAGTTGTTGTTTTGGAATTAAAAGTCAGTTGATGCTAAAATAAGAATTATATCAGACCAAGAAGTATGTACGAGAACAGAGATGAACGTTAACATTGCCTGTAATACACGTTCTCACCAGTAGACGCTGCTAAATCTTACGCAGCAGGCCTTTAAGCGGACATTTGGAGGCGTTCTAGCAATAGGAAGCAGAAGTTGGCCGAGATGTGATCCTGGTTTTTATTTTTCTCCCAACCTGTTTTCAAGACCCTGTGCAGCACCGGTTCCCCGGTTCTCCAGTCCTCCAGGGCTGCACAGACATGAATTGTGCATCAAACAAATGCACAGTGCTGACAGGCGGCTGACCGGCGGACTGTGGTCAAACACACACACACGCTCGCGTGCACACACACACACACACACACACACACACACTGAGCCGGTCTGATGTAGTGATCCAGGTGGCCCTAAAACTCCCATTCAGCTCCACTTTGCACTCGATCTATCCTTGTTAGCTGAGCCGCTCGCTCCTCTCGGAGTCACGCACAGCTGCTGCCGCTGCGGCTCCGGTGGGACGCGGCGCCTGCCAGATTCAACACGGGGTTCCTGTCTGTTGCCAGGAAAGTTTTTTTTTATTTATTTTTTTTGTCTCCCATGAAAGCTCTAGATTAAATATCAATTAATAAAACAAAAGGCAGCGCAGGTTTCTGAGGTCGGTGCTTCTCTGAAATCCGTTGTTTGAATATTTTCGGTGGCTCTCTACTCCTGTGG